>NC_060080.1:51542812-51846250 GCF_922984935.1 Meles meles | reverse complement strand
TAGAAAACAAAAACCCTTGGATAATTCAGATATTGTAATTATTGTATGAAATAATGTTTACAAAACTGGTAACACGATAGATAATTTTAGACCAGAGATCCATCAATAGAAAACTGATAAAAATTCTAAACTGAAAAACACAAATCCTGAAATTAAGAGCTCAAAAGATGTTTTTAATGCCATATTAGATATAGCAGAAGGATTAATTTACTAGAAGATAGGTCCAACCAGATATTCAGACTCCAAGAAAGAAAATCAGATGTATAAAACAAATTATTATATGAAAAGTATGAAACACAGTAAAAAAAATCTAATATATTTTTAATACAGCTAATGTAACTAAAATTCCTAGGAATAAAATGAAAAAAGAAAGAACTGAAAAGAAAAAATAGTTGATGAGATCCTGGCTGGGAATTTTTCAAAACTAATGAAGGACATTAAGCCTCAGATCCAAAAAGCTCCATGAATGTCAGATAAAATAAATAAGAAGAATCTCACATCTAGAAACATTTTAGTACAAATACAGACAATTATAGGAAAAAAGAAAATATTCCTTTCTATTTCTAGTTGTCTGAGTGTTTTTCACCACAAAAGGGTATTGGATTTTTTTTTATGATTACTTTTCTGTGAGAATTGAAATGATAATGTAGTATTCTTCCTTCACTCATTAATGTAGTGTATTAATGTAGTATATTGATTCCATTATGGTGGACCAGCACCACATTCACAGGTAAGATCCCAGTTGGCCCAGGTGCACAACCCTTTCAATATTACTGGATTCACTTTGCTAGTATTTTTTTGAGGGTTTGTCCTTCTATATTTATGCAGAATATTGGTCTGTAATTTTTCTTGTGGTGTCTTTATTTGGCTTTGGTAGCAGGGTTAATGCTGATCTCATGGAATGAGTTAGGAAGTCTTCCCTGCTCTTATATTTCCAGCAGAGTTTATGGAGAATTGGTATTAATTCCTTTTAAATCTTCGGTAGAATTCACTAGAGAAGCCATCTAGTCCTAGACTTTTTTGGGGAGGTTTTTGATTACTGATTCAATCTCTTTACTTATTACATAGTCTATTACAATATTCTCTTCCTTCTGAAGCCAGTTTAGATAAAGTGTATTTCTAGAATTTTGTCCTTTTCATCTAGGTTACCTGTAGTTGCCACAAATTACAACATTCCTATACATTTATATATATTGTGTACCCAGTAAGATACATTTGAAATCCTTTTTAGGGATTTGTCTTTTAAATCAAGTAGAAATGCAAAGCAGAAATACCCCCCTCCCCAAAATACTGATTTTTATATGTATTTACCTTTACTGGAATTCTTTATTTCCTTACAAAGCTTCAAGTTACCATCTAGGGCCCTTTCATTTAAAGCTAAATGAATCCGTTTAGCACTTCTTGTAGGGATGAACTCCTTCAGTTTTTGTTTATCTAGACATGTTTTAATTTCTAATTCATTTTTGAAGGACAGTTTTGTCAATTTTTGGTTGATAGGCTTTTTTTTTTTTCCAGCACTTTGAACATACAAACCTACTGCCTTCTGTTCTACAAAGCTTCTCATGAAGCATCCCATGAGATGAAGAATCTCATGAAGCATCCTGGGATAATTTTTTTTTAATTGTGTTATGTTAGTCACCATATGGTACATCATTAGTTTTTGATGCAGTGTTCCATGATTCACTGTTTGTATATAAAACCCAGTGCTCCATGCAATCCCTGCCCTCCTTAATACTCCTCACCAGGCTCACCTAACCCCCTAACCCCCTCCCTTCTAAAATGCTCCATTTGTTTCCTGGAGTCTCTCATGGTTCGTCTCCCACTCTGATTTCTCCCCCTTCAGTTTTCCCTTCTCCTAATGTCCTCCATGCTATTTCTTATGTTCCACAAATAAATGAAATCATGTGATAATTGACTATCTCTGTTTGACTTATTTCACTCAGCATAATCTCCTCCAGTCCCAACCACATTGATGCAAAAGTTGAGTATTCACCCTTTTGGATGGCTGAGTAATACTCCATTGTGTATATGGACCACATCTTCTTTATCCATTCATCTGTTGAAGGGCATCTTGGCTCCTTCCAGTTTGGCTATTGTGGACATTGCTGCTGTGAACATTGGGGAGCATATGGCCCTTCTTTTCACTACTTTTGTGTCTTTGAGGTAAATACCCAGTAATGCAATTGCTGGCTCATAGGGTAGCTCTATTTTTAATTTTTTGAGGAAACTCCACACTGTTTTTAAAAGTGGCCGCATCAATTTGCATTCCCACCAACAGTGTAAGAGGGTTCCCCTTTCTCCATATCCTCTCCAACACTTGTTTCTTGCCTTGTCGATTTTTGCCATTCTAACTGGTGTAAGGTTGTATCTCAGTGTGGTTTTGATTTGAATTTCCCTGATGGCTTATGATGATGAACACTTTTTCACGTGTCTGTTAGCCATTTGTATGTTTTCTTTGGAGAAGTGTCTGCTCATGTCTTCTGCCCATTTTTTGCTTTATTATCTGTTTTTTGGGTGTTGAGTTTGATAAGTTCTTTATAGATCTTGAATATCAGCGCTTTGTCTGTAGTGTCATTTGCAAATATCTTCCCCCATTCCATGGATTGTCTCTTTGTTTTGTTGACTGTTTCCTTTGCTGTGCAGAAGCTTTTGATCTTGATAAAGTTCCAAAAGTTCATTTTTGCTTTGTTTCCCTCATCTTTGGAGATGAAACTTAAAAGACATTGCTGTGGCCAGTGTCAAAGAGGTTACTGCCTATGTTCTCCTCCAGGATTTTCATGGATTCCTGTCTCACACTGAGGTCTTTCATCCATTTAGAGTTTAACTTTGTGTATGGTATAAGAGAATGGTCCAGTTTCATTCTTCTATATAGAGCTTTCCAATTTTACCAGCACCATTTATTGAATAGACTTTCTTCCTTCCACTGGATATTTTATCCTACTTTGTTGAAGATTAGTTCACCATAGAGTTGAGAGCCCATTCTGTTCCACTGGTCTATATGTCTGTTTTTGTGCCAGTACCATGTTGTCTTGGTGATCACAGCTTTGCAATACAGCTGAAATCAGGCAACGTGAAGCCCTGAGCTTTGTTTTTCTTTTTCAATATTTCCTTGGTGATTCAGGGTCTTTTCTGGTTCCACACAAATTTTAGGATTGTTTGTTCCAGCATTTTGAAAAATGCTGTTGGTGTTTTGATTGGGATGGCACTAAAGGATAGATTGCTCTGGGCAGCACAGTCATTTTAATGATGAAAAACTGAGATAATTTGAGCATGAGGTAGCCCTCAAACAGGCTGGAAGAAACAGACACAATAATTTGCATTAAAGATATGCTCTGATCCTTCTGCAGTCAGTAAACAGGGACCCACATTCATGAACATGGGCCATTACTGCTTCAAAACTACCAATGTGCTGGTGGGAAAGTGGGTAAAAGGCAAGTAAAAATACCACGCAGATTTCCTACTGTTATCAGACTGCCTTTTTCTTGACTCAGCATTTATTTGGTCGATGTTTTTGTGGAGGGATGAGAATTTGGAGCTGCCTACTCCACCAATTTCCTGGCATCATTTCCAGAGATGACTCTTCAAGCAGGTAGTTCACAAGTATATGTCACAGATCAGAGTTCCCCAAACCGGTTTAAAGAAACCAGTTCTATGGTTCTATGGTCCTGGATGGGACATTTTCCACATTTTTGTGATTGTCTAAAAACATAAGTTAATTGTGGTGTGTTTTATGTGAATACTTGTTTTTATCATTGAAAACCATTATGCTATTTTAGTGTTTGCCCTTGCATTTGTGTTTACAATTAGAATGGTATCAAGTAATGGGATATTTTTGCCATGAGCAGAAGGGCAGACATGGACTTTATGCACCTGTATCAAGTGAAAGTCAAAACAGTTTACCATACAGTACAAAAAAGTTTCACCATAGGTTAACTAGACAAAGTTGGTAGAAAATTGAAAAATCACACATCACATGTGACTGAAAATTCTGCACTGATATTCAATATGATTCATGTTGGATATAGCACTTTCGTTTTAGCAAAACCACAAATTGATCTTACTAAGTTAATGTTGTTAATTTTAATTTTATTCATTGTAAATTTTTAGATTTAAGTTATAAATCTGTTTAGGTTTATAGTTTGGATATTTATATCTACTTTCTATATACACAAATATATGTGACACTATAAAAAAAAATGGGAGATTTGAGACCAAGAAATTTTTACACTGACAATATGGCAGATGAGCTGACATAAAACATAGAAATTATGAATTCAATATCATAGTATTTTTTAGTTAAAGAGCTGAGTTTGAAAGAATAGGAAATATCTAGGTACTGGGGCAAAACCAAACCAAAACAAAAACTAACTAAAAACCAGAGCAATGTGATCCTGAGCTGATCCTCTCAGATCTCAGAAGGACATGAAGCCAGAACTACCTAACAGCTACATACTGGATTTTAGGGTCAATACAGGGATAGACCTCGGGTTCCACAGAAGGATGGAGATATAAACTAGACTCCTGCTTCTTAGCAGCTAAGACAACAAAGTACTTGCTGCTACAACAAAGTACCATAGACTGGGTAGCTTATAGACATCAGAAACTTATTACTCATAGTTCTGGAGACTAGAAGTCCAAGATCAGGATGCCAACATGACTGGGTTCTGTTGACAGCCCTCATCTGAGTTGCATACTGCCAACCTCTTACTGCATCCTCACATGGTTGAGAAGAAAACAAGCTGGCTCTCTGGCCTCTTCTTATAAGGCACTAAGATTTATGGGGTACCTGGGTGGCTCAGCCCAGGTTGAACATCAGTTGGTTGAGCATCTGTCTCTGGCTCAGGTCATGGTCCCAGGGTCCTAGGATTAAGCCCTATGTCGGGCTCCCTGCTCAATGGGGAGCCTGATTTTCCCTCTCCTTCTGCCCCTCCTCCCCACTCTCAAGCTCTCTCTCAAATAAATACATAAAATCCTAAAAAAAGAAAAAAAAGTACTAAGATTTAGATTTCAATATATATTAATTTTTAGGGGGATACAAATATTAAGTCCCTAACACTGCATACTTCTGAGACTCTGAAAGGCTATACTTTCAAGGAGAAGAGATCAATCCATGGAAGCTTTGCTTTAACTATGCACTTGCTGTTGGGGAAAAAAAAATAATAATCTCCCATGAGAAATCAAATTTCAAATGTTGGTGTGTTGCCAGAATATACAATACTCATGTAGTCCAGGAATCTCTAAGCTGGGATATGAACAAAAAAACAGTTCTGGATCACTGAAACTCCGAGACAACCAGGAAAAACAAATACAAAGGGGGCTCAATAGGGACACTTCCATTAATCTAGGAAATACACATTCCCACAGAAAAACAATTCTTGCCAAAGATAAGCTCATTATCAAAAATTTAAAACTGTATAAAGAACTGATTTTTCAGGGCATTTGGGGGGCTCAGTCGGTTAAGTGTCTGCCTTCAGCTCAGGTCATGATCCTGGAGTCCGAGGATACAGCCCCACATCCGTCTTCCTACTCAGTGGGGAATCTGCTTCTCCCTCTGTTCCTCACCCCGCTCATACTCTCTCTCACTTCCTCGCTCTCTCCCTCAAAAAAATAAAATCTTTAAAAAAAAATAAGAACTGAAAAAAAAAACCTGATTTTTCATGAGGTAGAGTCTAAAGATCCAAGAAAAGAATAAAAAGCATAGAGACCTGAGATAAAAAGAACTTTTGAAAGGTAAAATAAAAGAGATATTTAAGATGACAAACAAGATAAAAAGGATTTAAATAATTACAGAATAACAGAACATTAACAGACAATAGGAAAAAGAACCAAATAGGACTTCTAGAAAAATACACACTAAAATGTAAAATTCAATAGATTATCTACACAATAGATTGGACTACAAGACAGATATGATGAATTACACAGAATAGGAAACAGAGACATAAAGAGATAAAAATCTTGGAGTGCGTGGGTGGCTCAGTCAGTTGAGTGTTGGACTCTTGATTTTGACTCAAGTCATGATCTCAGAGTCCTGGGATCGAGCCGCACCTGGAGCTACATGCTGAAGGTGGAGCTTGCTTAGAAGTCTCTCTTTCCGGGGCACCTGGGTGGCTCAGTGGGTTAAGCCGCTGCCTTCGGCTCAGGTCATGATCCCAGGGTCCTGGGATCAAGCCCCACATCGGGCTCTCTGCTCAGCAGGAAGCCTGTTTCCTCCTCTCTCTCTCTCTCTGCCTGCTTGTGATCTCTATCTGTCAAATAAATAAATCTTTAAAAAAAAAAAAAGTTCAAGTAAATGTGAATTTAAAAAAAAAAAAAAAGAAGTCTCTCTTTCCCTTTCCATCTGCTCCTCCTTCCACTCATGCTCTAAATTAATTAATTAATTAACAACAAATAAAATCTTTTTTAAAAAGTGATAAGAAAAGACAAGTTTCCCACAAAGGAACAATGAATCAGGCTGACAGCAACAAGAAGAGGCTAGAGGATGAGGAAATAATATCTTCCCAAGGCAGAAGGAAAATAAGGCTTAATTCAGAATTCTAATACTAGTTAGAGATGAACTGAGGTAAAATAAGAACGTCTTCAGATAAAAGGGTTTCATCCATCACTTAAATATGAGAAAACTGCTTAGGTAAGAACCAGGAGTGCACCCAGAGTAAGGTGATTTGGGGCAAGTCGTGGATACATACTTCCTAAGTCTAGAGAAGACAGTGGTCACCTGACTAGACCCACAACAAGAATGACTACTACAGCAGTACCACTTAACACAAATAACACAAATACTTCCGAAGAAGTGAAGCTCACTAAATCGACAGAGTATATAACACTTTTGCCAGAAGGTTTTTCTGCCTTTTGTCCTATCTTCATGGAGATAAGATAGCCCTTTAGCTAAATAAAGGAAACAATTATTGGCTTCAGTCTTTAAGTTATCTTTTCTTTAGGCCAGATAAACCAATTTTTTTTTTCCAAATATCTCCATAAGATTCAGCTTCTAGTCCTTTCTTTCTTTTTTTCTTTGGAGAGAGAGAGAGCTTGTGCATATACTCGGGGGGAGTGGGGTGGAGAAGGGTGGGGTAGACGGTGAGGGAGAGAGAGAATGCTAAGCAGCCCTCACTCCCAGCATGGAGCTGGACATAGGGCTTGATCTCATGACCCTGAGAGCACAATCTGAGCTGAATTCAAGAGTCAGATGCTTAACCAACTGAGCCACACAGGCACCCCAAGTTCCTAGTCCTTTTTATACAATAGCATTTTCTTTTAGAAGCCCTCCAAGTTGTCAGCATCTTTTATAGAATATAAAATAAAAGCAGAATATATGTGATCCAGGAATGTTCTGATCAACATCAAGTAGAAGAGGGTATTGTTCTAGATCAGTAGTTCTTAAACTTTAGCATGTATCAGAATTCCCTGGAGGACTTACTGAAACAGATTCCTAGAACAAAACATTGAATTTCTGATTCAGCTTGCACTTTTTTAACAGGTTCTTTGGTGATGCTAATAATGTTGTTCCAGGGACCACACTCTGAAAACTGTTAAATAATATTCTGTAACACAATCTAGATCAATTTAGCTTTTTGGTAGACTATAGTGTTGCTTATTTAACCTGAACTTGCAATCTACTCAAATTCTCAAGTTGTTACAGGCACATTGATTTGAATAACCTATTAAACATTCCCATTCCTTGTTTTCTAACTTTATTGAAAAATGAACAAAAAGCATGTTATGGATGGTAGGTCATTAATGACATATTCACCTAGGAAAGACAGTATATTATGCTTTATATTTTAGCTTTAGTTCATCAAGCTAAAAAGAGTTCCAGACCTCTGTCATCCCTAATTTATAAGTGAGTCAGGTTTTTTTTTTTTTTTAGTTCTCTTGGTATCCTTTCTATGACATTAACAGAACTCAAAGGCTCTGTCTGCACTGAGTATTCTTCAAATAATTTTTTAATTCCATAATGACAGAATTGCTAAGGATGTCAAAAAACAATGAATCAACCACATAACGCTTTCCAAAGACCGTTGAAAAATAGCTATTGGCTCCTCAACTGTATGAACAGTTTATCTAACTGTCTTTTTACTAGTTGTCTAAAAAACCAGTTTTACGAATACTTATCCAAAGCTGAAAAAAAATTGCATTCAACTTTGAGTGCTTGACTCCAGTTAGCTAATGAGACAAGAAGACAACACTGCCATTTCCATACCACGGACAGAGGCTCTCCAGGGATATATTAACATGCTAAGAGAACAGCCTATCAAGGAACAGATGTACTCACTGTCAATCAGTTACACTTGAGAAATTAATGACCTTTACTGGTTTTGCTTAGTTATTTTTTGTGCCAACTTCTTGGGTACCAAAGTTCAATTCAAGCCAGTTAGACCTAAGATAAATCCCAGAGTACAATCTCCAAGTCTATAAAATTTTGCCAGTTTGCTGAAATTGCCCAGCTCTGCTCCAACTTACTTCAATTCAAGATGGTTTGGTTAGCAGAGGATCAACAGTCAGAGAATTACTAGATTACAATATAACTTTAATAATTCTTTTTATTGCTACCCAATGTTAAGACTCTATGCCCACTGCCTTAGCTGAATTAACCAGGTAAGAGGCATTCTCCTATCACTGAATTGGCGAAATCATTTTTGGAAGGAATATGAACATGCTGTGTTTCTACATATCTATCTTTTATGAACCATAATGAAATTCTATAGCAACCCTGAGGGATTGTGAAAATTCAGGTACTCACTGGCATTATCAAGTCAGGAAAGATAATGAGCCATAAGGTTCTCCATTAGCTAAATTAAAGAAGACAAATCTTCTGACTACTGTTTCTGCCCCAATCTCCTAAATTTAGCTACAGAGTTCTGAAAATTTGCAAATCAAAGAACAAAGGAAAAGCCACTGAGCCTGGGATCCTGCAAAGAATAAAGTGATCAAAGGCCGAATCATTGTGGCTGTGGGAAACAAGCAAAGTCTTCTCAAGTTAAAACAAAACAAAACCAAAAAAACCTCAAAAAACTATGTATGAATTATCTTGAAAACTCTGAAAAATGTCCTGACACTGTAGTTTGAAATGTATGGAAGACTTCCCATGTGTTTTTTGACTGCATTCAATCACAGACAGATGCTACAACTCACTGTTTCTCAGTGTCCAAAGTATGATTGACAAAATTAGATCACAGCTTCTAGAATGAACCACGCCAATGTAAAAGCCAAGAGAACAAAACTACTGCAAACACTGGCTCACTACACTGATGAGGAGGAACAGGTAGTACAAAGTGAAATTCTGACTACTGACACTGAGTTTACAATAAAACGGGACCTTGGAACTGTGAAAAATAACAATAGTATATATAGCATATATGGAGGAGTGCCAAATAGCAATACTAGTTTTTACTCCATATCTTTCTTTAGCCAAGTGTAGAGAAAAAGTGATTTTTTTAAAGGGGATTTTGGAGGCCAAGCATCTTTAGGATTCTAGAAATGAAAACAAAAACCAAATATTGACCAAATACTGATTTATCAGAAACTTACACTAGGTTATGCGGCAATAACAAACAATCCCCAGATCTCCGTGGTTTACAACTATAAAGATTTATTTCTTGCTCATGTTACATGTCAGCTGGGGGTCAGGCTGAAGAAGCAGCCCCTTCCTGGCACAAAGGTGAGACAGCCATGGCAGAACGATGTAATGATTCTCAAGGATTCTGCTCGAAGGTGACATCCATCCATTCTGTTCACATTTCACTGGACACAGGACATCGCATGGCCAAACTTGAGGTCACTGGGTAGAGAATTTTAATTCTCTCACAAGAAGAGGCAATAAATAATTGGGGAAAATAATAACACCACCATCTGCCAACTGGTCACAAATATTTGCTTTTTCCTTCCACATACAAATTACACACACCCTGCTCCCCAGAGGGGATAACCAGAAATTCCTATCCAATCATGCCAACAGAGTCACAAAAAAGTCCATAATCTTGTAATAGACTCTTTTTAAAGTCTAGATCTGGCACCTTTTACTCTGGAGACCAATAACTAAAAAGACAAGTTAGCTGCCCCTCAAACATCCAAACTATAATTACAGAATGGGAATACTACAATTGGAAAAATCTTTAATTTGTAAAGGGGAAGACAGGAAACACATGGCAGTCTCTTATCCATGTGAATTCTGAAACTTTGCTGGACAGAAGTTGTAAGAGCCACTTGCCCTGGGAGTAAAGAACATTCCTTAATGGGGCCTGCAGTGGCTTCCTTGTTCACTGCTCTCTGAGGCTGCTGGTTCTGGCCTCAGGGAGGACATTCACTTTTCTCGATTCTTGACTCAACTTTAACTCAACTTTAACTGAATCTGAGGTTTTAACAAAACTGTGCGAGCTTTAGCTCTGATGTGGTCTTTGATAGTGGCTGAAATATAATGAGTTTCTGTCCATTCGAATAATTTTCAATTATATATTTAATCAGTTGAAAAAGAGAAACGGATAAATATGGTTGACTCTTCAACTGCTGGGATTTCTAGATTCTCCCTATTTCCTTTATACCCTGTTAATAAACAGGCCAATTCTTTCCTGAGTTTATCTCTACTTTGTAAGAAAAGGAAGGCAACAGAAACCAAAGAACATTGGTCACATTTTGTTTCCCAAACTCTTCTACTGCCTAATACCACATAATCTGGTTTATTATCTGATTTCGCTACCTTAGGTGACAATTTTGCCAAAGTTTTATCATGGAAACCACTATATTATATTACGAATATATACATATTCTTTCTTAGTTTTTCTATTGAGCTTGTTCTTAATAATAAGATTTAGATCTTAATCTTTCTTATATATACATATTTTCTTGGTTTGTCTTTAATGACCTAGAATTATCTTTTATTTTTTATTATATTAGCTTCCTTCATATATGAATTTCAACTTTTATGTGGTCAAGCACCTTGAAAATGTAATTTTGGTCTATTCTACATCATTGTTATCTTTTCTATTACTAAACCTCACTATTTTAGATGCTGTTGCTTTATACTGATTACTTCATATCCTCAATCTTTCCATCCAGGAATGCTGCTTTGTCTTCCTGCTAACAATCTGGTTTTCTTCTAGGTCCCTCATTTTTAAATTGCTTCTTATAGGTCATACATACTTCTTATTACATTTATTTCTACCTAGTTCATCATGTTTCTTGCAATGGTGAATGCAATCCATTTTCATCACATTTTGTAATATGGCATAAGGTATAGACAGGCTGAAGAACATGTACATAATATTGTATCTGGCATTATTACTAAACTCTTACTAATTCTAATATTTTGCAATTGATTGTCTTGGATTGTGTCGAGTGGATAATCACATTGTCTACAAACTGGACCTTTCTCACTTCCTTTCCAACAGTCCCACTACTTATTATTTTTCTTGTCTTACTGCAATGGCTTGGATCTCCAGAAAAACGCTGAATGGCAGTGGTGACAATGGGTTTGTTTGTTCTGGCTCTTGCATAATGTTTTCACCATTAAACATGATGTTTATTCCACATCCCTGGTAAACAGCAATGATTAAATTAATGGAGTTTCTGTTCACTATTAGCTTGCTGGGCTTCTATCAGGAATAGCCATTAAATTATATCAAATGTTACACTGTTAATTTCAAGTTAAATTATCAAACTATTTTCAATACTCAAGAGGTAACCATACAGTTTTTCCCTTTTAATCTTCCTGTATTGTGCTTTTTTTTTTTTTAACAATGTGACATAAACTTCTCTTACTTAATTTTGAGGTTGTTTGCCTTCATTCTATTTTCTATAATGTTAATATTGCTTTCTTTTTCTTACATATTCCTGGAATATTTTCTCACACATTTATTTGAGTAGGGAGGGAGAGGAAGGGATGATGGGTATTGAGGAGGGCACATGCTGAGATGAACACTGGGTGTTATACTTAACTAATGAATCACTGAACACTACATCAAAAACTAATTATATACTATAGAGTGGGTAACTGAACATAATAAAAAAAAGTTATTTTATTTGAGTAGTATTTCTTACAAACAATACGAAGTCAAATTTTTATTTAAGGCAAATCTGACAGTCTCTATGTTTAAAAGGAAATTTTATAATTTTCACATTAGGCGTCATTTTTGACACACTTGGACTTATTACCACCATCTTATTTCATATTTTCTCTTTTATCACATTTCCTTTTTATGTTCTCCTGATCTGAATTGGTTAAATTCTCCTATCTTCATTTTTACCTCTTCTGTTATACATTTTTGTTTTGCTATTTTTAATTGTTATTCTGAAATTTTTTAAAACATTTGAAAGACATATTTCAGTTAGTTATTAGAGATATCAGATAGTTATTAGAGATAATCAATATTGAGAATCTCCAGTAGAATATGACAAAAATCTTGGATGCTTTCTCTCACCTTGTATCCACTACATGTTGAGATTTTCTGAGATCTGCCATTTACAATATACATGGATATCATTAATTTTAAGTATAAATTTACTGGTTTCTTTGCTCATTGTTCTTGCCTGGATTTAGGTTTAACTCTTCCTGAGTGATTGCAGAGAAAGATGGGAAGCTTTTGAGTTCTGCCACATCCTTTTTTTTTTTTTTTGCAGTGCTGCTATAAATACAAGTTCAGGCATAACAGAAGTCTAATTTCAAATGATTTACCTTCAGAAATATAACAATATTGATTCACTTTCTTCTAGTATCCAATGTTGCTAATACTCATTTAATCAATCTTACTAGATGATTCCTCAGCAGTGTCTATTCTATTTAGCTAATATATTGTGTTCTTAAAAATTCATTTAGTGTATTTTTAACTTTGAAATTTTCATTCTTTTTAATTTCTCTGAGCATTTAAACTTACTTTTGGAAGTTCTTCGAAGTCAGATGTTAGTTCTTCTCTTTGTCATTTAGTGCCTGCCTTTCATGTTGTTGGTTTCTTCAATTATTGGCTTGATTTGTCTGTTCATCATTGTATCTAAGAATCTACTTATCTTTCTGTTAATGGCTGGTTATATCTACAGTAAGATGTCCCCAGTGACTATGGTACAGGATGGGACACATTCCGAGGAGAATGAATTGGCAGTTTATATTTAAGCTGTGAGTGATGCCCATCTCTCCTTAAGGGGCAGTATCTTCATAAGGACTACCTTACCAAGTCAGCTATGGTATCCACACATACTCTGTTAGATACATGGGCCACTTCTCAACTATCCGTTGAAAAGAAATTGGAAAGGTTTAGAGGGCCACTGCGCCAACTTCTCTCCAAGAAAAATCACTGATAATTGTCCCTGAGTCCATTCTCTGTTAGTGTCAACAGTGTTGAGTAAGAATCATCAGAAAGGATATTTATTATAGGAAAAGGGAAAGACGTCAAGAAGACATCATTAAATTTGGAAGAATTCTGTAGAGGTAAGACAAACCTTGTAGGAAAAAGGTCAGACCTGCTAGAGAAAGATAAATGTATAACTACTAGAAAAGGTGGTCAGAACCTTAGAATGATTTGAACCCTTTTAATCATGCATGAGGGCAGATAGGGAAACAGAAATAATCACATAAAGAGGAGTTAAAAGGGTTACTGAAAGATGCATGGCACATAATTCATTCCTAGTTGCCTTGATAATAGGACCCCACACCATGACAATGAGGAAAAAAAGCATGAAATAATAAGTAAAAATTGGGCCAAATATGCTCTGGTTAACTACACCTTGGGTATTGGTGAAGTGTGAGAGAGGGAGCTATGCCACTGAAAAAAGAAATAAGGCATGAAGAATATGATTTATCTGTAGAAGAGTTAAGCTTATCCTGATAACTCAAGATAGCTTCTGGGAAGTGTTACCATGGGTATCATGAAGTTACGTACTCATGCTGTCCTGACATCCCTGCAGAGAAGGAATCTTGGGCTTTCTATCCTGGAGTACTATATCAATAGGCTAGAGTCTGGATAAATCCAGGAGCCATCTGCTTACTTTGTGCTCAGTACCCTTATCCTGATCACCCTAGAACTGAGCTAGTCAGCAGGGCAATAAAAGAATAAGGAGTCAACATGCTGGCTCTCTGCTTGGTATACGTGGTACACAATTTCATACTTGACCTTTAGAGAACGGTTTACTCCAGTATTCTTTCAGTATTCTTTCCCCAAATAATTTCATATATATAATCCCTTACCTTGTGTGCCAATGGAATTCTTTTTTTTTTTCCCTTATTAATACAGTATTTATTTGTCTTCCCTTTGTCAAACCCTAGGCCAACCATTTCCCCCAACCTGTCCGGGAACGTGTAAGAAAAGGAACATACAGGGCAGACAAGATAAAGGAGAAAGACCCATGGGAGGTGAAGATGGTGAAGAGGATGAGAAGGGCCACTGTCAGGCAAAATAGCCTCATGATCTCCATGAGGGAATAGCCTAAAACGGCACAGGAGAAGAGCTATTGCTTCAGAGGGGGGGTTCCTGGCATAATCAATGATAAGGCTTCCAAACACAGTCCTAATTCCAGCCCCAGAACCAGCCATCCCAACCGCAGCTGCCCCAGACCTCAGAACTTGGCTGCTGTGTGAATGTTGCTTTAAAATGATGCCAGTTTGGAAGCTGCAGCGAGGAATAAGTGAGGTCAGGGTACATGGGGCTGCTAAGCTGCTGTTTTGGTACCACTGCAGTGACGGGCTCAACAGCTGACAGGTGCTCCTGACCCAGCAGACAGTGGACAGAACTTTGCACAGGTGTGTATTTTCAAAGGATGTGGCCAAGAGCAGCTCCCAGTGCCCAGAAGATAGGGACAACACCAGATATATGTTCTTCTTTCCTCACACTGCTACTATTTCCACTCAAAAAATATATCTGCTCTACTATGTTATGGGGTTGGAGGGTTAAAGAATATTTGAACATGTGTACCTAGTCTATCTTGATCATATACATACATTTTTTATTACTAGTCTTTTAACTCAATTATCTAAGAGCATCTTATATGCTTTTAATATTATATGCTCTTAATATATGAGCATGCCATTTATTATGAAATTAGACCTGTCTGTTCCTACTACGCTTTTGACTGTTTATAGTGATTTTGACAGAGAAGTATTAAGAGTTTTCATAATTAAATATAACATTTCTCCTTTATGGCCCCTGAGTTTTGTACCACAATAAGAAAATCTCCACTACATTTTCTTCCAATACTGTTGCAACTTTTTAAAAACATATTTAAATCTTTGGTGTAGGCAGCAAAAGGAATTTTTCCCCATCTTAAGCCTATTGTTATACCATTTATTCAATAATCCATCTTTATTCCCAGTGATCTCAAATATATTTATCAGCTATTAAATTCTCAAATAGTCTTGGCTCTTTTTCTGTATTAACTACTATATTCCATGGAACTATATATTCATATTCCTCCAAGTGCAGCCTTCCAAGCTAGTTAAGAAAAGTGTGTTCTCTCTAATTTTCTTTCTTAGAACCTAAGTGATTATTCCTTTCCTCATATTCTTTCTTCCAGATAAATTTTTACATAACTGTAATAAATCCAATGCAAGTCCCACTGGGATTTTTATTGTGTTGCTTTTGATTAATGGATAACTGACATTTTGACAAACTTTTAATTGTATGGAAAGATTACTTTATGATACTGAGTAGAGTTTTATAAATTATATATTATATAAAATTTTATATTCACGTATTTCATGTTTATAATATAAAATATATATTTATATTTATGATGTATTATATATATTAATTATATATTATATAAAATTTTATATTCACGTATTTCATGTTTATAATATAAAATATATATTTATATTTATGATGTATTATATATATTAATTATATATAAAATATATAAAATTTAGACTATATATTCATATATTTTATGTTTATTCCTAAATGTTCGAATCTTTTTGTTACTATTATGAATGTGATTTTTATACCCAGTACATTTTGCATGGATTTATATCCATGGGTTTATACATGGATAACCACAAATTAATGTATTTATTAAATATATATTTTTTGCTTCTAACCAATTGTTCCTTAGTTAAGGTTCATGGTATTCCAGATTTTAGACCATATAATTAGCAAGTAGTAATAATTTTACCACTTCTTTTCACAGTATTTAACATTTGTTGCTCTTACATAATTGTCTTAGCTACTAGCACTTTCCAGAAGAAAATCATTAAATAATAATGCTAGGAAACAACCTTCGTCTTGTTTTACACACACACACACATTTATTTTAAGAAATTGTTTATCCATTCACGTTTACCTGAGGATTTTATATAGGACTCAATTATATCAAATATTTTAGGTATTTAAAAATTTAATCTTTTTATTTCAATATAATCTCAGAATTATATCGAACTAACCCTGCATTCCTAGATAAATTTCATTTGGCCATGGTTTATGATCTTTTTAATACACTGGCTTATTGCATTTGCTGAATTTCTTTTTCTTTGCGTTCGCTGAATTTTTAAAGATGGTTTTTACCAATGTCGTACAAGATAGACTTGCAGGGGTCTTTGTTGTTGTTGTTGTTGTTGTTGTTGTTGTTTTACTTTTTAAGGTCAGGTTTTTATACTAATATTATGCTGTCTCAGGAATGTAATTATTAATTATGCCTTCTATCTCCCAGATCCAGGACAGTTTTAATGGCATTAATATTATCTATTCCTTATTAGTTAAGCAGAATTCATCCATTAAGCCATCTAGAAGGCATTTTAGTTAAGACACAGGGAGGGATATGCTCTTTGTAACAATTTTATTCTTATTTTTTTGTTTCAATTTTTCTATCCCCTATTGAATTTGCTTAAAATTTCCTAGAAAATCATAAATTTCATCTAAAATTTCAAATTTGTAGGAGCGCCTGGATAGCACAGGTCTGTTAAGCATTCCACTCCTGGTTTTGGCTCAGGTCATGATCTCTGGGTTGTGAGATCAAGCCCATGTCAGGCTCTGTGCTCAGCTCAGAGTCATTAGGACTCACTGTCTCCCTTTCCCACTGCCCCTCCCCCCATAAAATAAATAAATCTTTAAAAATAAATAAGTAAAATTTCAAATTTGTAGTATAGATTTGTGCAAATAGTAGCATTCAATTTTGTCTCTATCTTCAGTCATCTCCCAATTCTCATCTTTAATTTTGGATATTTCTGGCTTTCTTCCTTTCCTTAACTTTAGACTAATGACTCTTACATTATCAAAGAAAAAACATTTTAATCTATCAGTTCAATTGATATAGATTTCATTGATTAATGGTTTTATCATTATTATTTAGTTCCTGTTGCTATACTTTTTGTTGCTGATTTTTAAAAAATGTATATAAGTGTTGCTTCATTCTTGATAGATTAAAACTGGAAACATTCAAGTTATGAACTTCCCTTGATGTATGCTTCTTTGACATGTTTTGATTTTATGAACCATTATTTTAAAAGTTTCCAGAAGTTACACTTTTGACTTCTATGATCACTGAAGTATATAGTAAGAAATTTTCTGTTAGTGTCACTATTACACAGATAATCTGACTGTTATCTCCACATTTGCTGATCTTGCCATCTAAGCCCATGTCAGTCTGATGCCATGGTTTGAGCTTGCAATTATAGTATTTTCTATTACCTCCTCCCTCAGCATTTCTTTTGTTTTCATCTTTTACTTTATGGCTTATATTTTATTATTTTTTCACTCCCCTTCTTCCTTTCAATCATTAATTTAAAAAATACATAAAATTGCCAAGTTTTAGTTTTATTAGTGATGACTTTGTATGTTTAACATCAATATTTAACGCACTTTAAAATGTTAATAATTAGGGGCACCTAGGTGGCTAGATGGGTTGAAGACTCTGGCTTCGGCTCGGGTCATGATCCCGGGGTCCTGGATCGAGCCCCACATCAGGCTCTCTGCTCAGCAGGGAGCCTGCTTCCTCCTCTTTCTCTGCCTGCCTCTCTGCCTACTTGTGATCTCTGTCTATCAAGTAAATAAATGAAATCTTTAAAAAAAAAAAAAAAGCTGCTTACCTTTAAAAAAATAAAAAATAAAAAAAAAATGTTAATAATTAGGGGTACCTGGGTGATTCAGTCAGTTGATTTCAGCTCAGGTCACAATCTCAGGGTTGTGAGATGAGCCCTGTGTCAGGCTCCATGCTGGGCATAGAGCCTCCTTAAGATTCTCTCTCACCTTCTCCTTCTCTCTCCCACTCCCCCAAATAAATAAATAAATAAATAAATAAAATATCAATAATTATAAGATGCATTGTTATTTTTAAGTGACCAAGAAAGAAAACATGGTACCAGTTATAGCTGTAGGTCACAATTGATTAGAAGACAAATTCCAAGTCCAGAGACGTTAAAGTGTGAAAAGAAATGTTCTTTACAACTGATGAAATATACCAGTATGCTGAAGCCATACTTTTCCATTTATATACTTCAAAAATAAATTCCCTTATGAACTATGAAGCAACTCGTATGTTAATATGAGGCTCCCTCCCAACCCTACCCCTACCAAAATACTACATTTTGCTGGTTCTACTTTGACTTTTTATCCCAGCTGACTATCATCAAATTACTACTTCCAAATGCTATATCTTCTATTTAAACATTTGAATATTACATTCTTTTCCCCTAGACTAGCATGCTCATCTCCAATTTTCTATATGGTAATTTTACCATTTATACATTTCTTCTTTTGACTCATCTTCTAAGTAAACTTTTACATGGGGTTCATAGAGGTTATAATTGCTTACTTTTTAAAAATATTTTTTAATTTTTATTTTATTACATAATTTCTTACTTTTTAACTTAAGTCACCTATTTTTTCCCCCTTCAACATTACATAGGCATTATTACAGTGTCATTTGGGGGTCTGAGAAAAAAATACGGGGACAACTCAATTTTTTTTTTTTTTTTTTTACTTTGTAGGTGACTTTTTTCTTACTCTAGTAATACTTGGAGAAATTTTTAAATAGCAAAGTCACCAGGATGCCAAGTCTTCATTACTTTTCCCTGCTATTTAGTAAACTCTTTTCAATCTGTAGATTAAAGTCTTTTATTTCCGGGATGAGTTTTTTTCCCTCTGTATCAATAAATTTCCACTAATAGTTTTTAATCTCTCTTACTGCCTTTTATGTGATTTTTCTCAAGAACGCCCTAAGTCATTGAGTCCATCTGCTGCAGCATTCGCTCTACATCTTCCTGTATCTAATGTGGTTTTAATTATTTGAATAGTTTTACTCATCCCCCCTCTGCCAACTGTCTTTTAATCTTACTTTAGTGTCCTTTTATCTGTATCTTAATCTCTTAAACTCTTCTTTGATCTCTTATCATACAGTCTATGCTCACTTTTATCTCCATGAGAGTGTTGAGAATTATTTTTTCCTAAAGTGTTCTTCAGTTTCCTAAAGCAATTCTTCTTTCAAAATATATTCCTCCATTGCCTTTTATGTTCCCACTTATTTTACTTATTTTTAGTAGCCCTCCTATACAGGTTCCAAGTTGTGTTCATCATTTAGCTAAAAGAAGAACAACTTGGTTATCACTGCTATTTACTATGATTAATGTGGTTGGACTCTCTTGCTTCTCAGGAGCTTTTTAAAAGCATACTTTATAATCTGAGCTGGAAGTCTATAAACTGGTTGAATATAATGTCTGTTCATTCCTTCAGATACTTTGGGAAGTGGGGAGAGGTTGGTAGAGAAGAATGAATCTAGAAGAGATAACCTACTAACTACATTGTCTCCAAATACTCTTACCAAATTGGATGACTCCCTTGGCCCGAGTTAATGTTAAGATCCATGAGGGTAACTCTTTTTGATTTTAGAAATTATCCACTTCAGTCTACGGCCATACCACCCTGAACGCGCCCGATCTCGTCTGATCTCGGAAGCTAAGCAGGGTCGGGCCTGGTTAGTACATGGATGGGAGAAATTATCCACTTCAGAGCCAACAGCAGAACTGGATGGACTTTTCCACAACAGGAAGTCAGAATGAGAAAAGTAAAGACAAAACAACCCAAGCCTCTATCAACTTCACCTCTCCTGTCATTCTCTACTCTGAAGTATGAAAATTAGCGTGAATTTGGTATTGCCATTTGTATCCTTAGTGCTTCTAACTCTAAGGTAAGCATTATTGATAAGGTCTTTCTGAACTTTCTCACTTATTTTGCAGAACCTAGAACCTGTTGGAAACTGGGGGTAATGTATCAGTCTTTGACACTCAATTTTGATTTAGTTAAATTTTATTAAAATCAAGAATATTCTTTGTAATAAATGGAATGGGGCTAGGGTCAATCCTACTGTTTCATTTTTGGCTGAAGCTTACAACTCTATTTTTGTTTCTTTATGTCCATTTTGGAGAATGTTTCAGGTAGGGCAATCTGCCAAGTTAGCCATCTTTCCTAGAACTCATCAATTTCACTTTTCACATAAATTTCAGATAATTTCACGTAAGACTTGATGAAATCAAATTTAAGGATATCAAATAATAGGCCTTTGTAATTAATGATAATTATGTTTGAATTCTACCTTGAACTTTAAGTACTCTAAGATAATTTCATTAACTTAGTCCCATTAAGAGACAAGTAGACAAAACAAAAAGTTACCTTTAGCTTTTGATTCCAGTGACACTGTCAGTACTCCAGTAAGTTTTCTGAAAGTCATTATGGGAGTCACATATCCTGATATTTGCATTTGATCTCTACAAGTATTCTGGCACTTTCTGTCGAATGAGCTCCCAGTTGTCTCCAATAGACTATTCTTGCCCTTTCCGAAAATGGAAAAGGCAGATAAAAAGATGAAGATGTTGGAAGATAATGAAAACATTTTTTAAATTGAAGATTATTTAAGATGGTAAAACATGTCTGATTAAAAGCCAACAGGCCACATTAGGAGACATGAATAAAGTGCCAAGGGCAAGTAATGATATAAAATATAAGCATAGAGTGGTATAATTTTTTAAATAAACATTTTGTAACTTAGATAACCACAGGAGGCTATACAGTCATGCTAATCACTCTCTGAATATTCTTTTTTTAATTTAAATTCCATTAGCCAATATGCAGTACATTAGTTTTTGATATAATGTTCAATGACTCATTAGTTGTACGTAACACCCAGTGCTCATCACATCACGTGTCCTCCTTAATGCCCATCATTGAGCGGTCCACCCCCCCACCCCTCCCTTTCTGCCACCCTCAGTTTGTTTCCCAGAGTCAAGAGCCTCATATGGTTTGTCTCCCTCTCTGATTTTTTCGCCTTCAGTTTTCCCTCCCTTCCCCTATTGTCCTCTGCACTATTCCTTATATTCCACATATGAGTGAAACCATAAGATAATTGTCTTTCTCTGCTTGACTTATTTCATTTAGCATAATCCCCTCCAGTTCCATCCATGTCTATGTAAATGGTAGATATTCATCTTTTCTGACGGCTGAGTAATAGTCTTGAAACTCCTCTTTTACAACAGCTTTCATGGCCATTACTACATTAGTTTCAGTGGAAGCAATTATTCACCATTTGAGTGATAATTTTTTTTAAAATTTTTAATTCAGACATTAGAGCAGTGATGATTTTGTTTTCCAGGGGACATCAGACAAAGTCTGGAAACATTTTGGTTGTCACAATTTAGGCAGAAGGTGGGGTGGGACCATTGGCATCTGATGGGTACAGGACAGGGATGTTGCTAAACATCCTAGAGTGCACAGCCCCCACAACAAAGAATTATCCAGCACCAAAAGTCAACAGTGCCATGACTGAGGACCCCTGCTTTAGAGCCAAGACTGAGGAATAAAAGGGTAGATTGCTTAAGGATGGTTTCTTGCATTCTTTAGGCAACAAAATTTTTGGATGAAGAAATAGTTAAATTGAATGGCACTCTTTGTGATAATAAATAATAATTATGAAACAAGAAGATCCATAAAATGGCTCTAAATATATTGCTTTGGGGGAAACTATATACCTTCCAAGAAGACTGTATCAAAGGACAAAGTTTATTTACAAGTGTGTTTTAATTGCCTTAAAAGCTACAAACACACACACACACACACACACACACTCAGCTAAAGACACATAACATAACCGAGAAGGTTACATTTCTTCATCTTATTAGCTGCAGAGTTTTATAAGAAAGCAAAAACAAACTGTGCATACAGTCAGCATCTTCTGCTCATCTATAAAGGTGGTCTTTGCTTCCAAGTATATGCATGAAACATATGGTTCTCCCTGTAAGTTTTGAAGACTCTTTATGATAAAGTTTGAGTGGGAAAAAAGATGTAAAGGAAAGCAGAACCTATAAAAACTCTAGTATCTTGAAAAGTCATAACAGAGGGAAAACTCAACTTTATAACTCACTTAAGGTATCATTTCACCACCAAGTTCCACTGAAAGAAATGGATAACCTCAACTAAAGGCAAATAAAAAGGCAGAAAAAGTCCTGAAGTTCTCTATTTGGGTTAAACTATTCAAAGAAACTGAAGGGCCGATCCTGCCGGTGAGAACTGTTAACATATTGTACATTAAAAGGAACAAATTTTGGAGCTGGAGATTTGACATCGACTTGGGGGTCAACAAATTCATGACTATGGGAACACAGACGAGGTCTTAAACATAAGGATCCCAAGTCCCTCCACTGTAAATTGGGGATACTAAAATCTATCTTCTCAAATGCTGTGTGCTATTATGATCTTAAATCATAGTAGAGACCAAAAGATCAGACAGTTCAGCCTACCTGATTTAATTTCCTAGACTGAAAAGACCACAGAATCATTTTTAAGTTACTGTAGGACTCTTACCTAGTATAGAAATTCTCACTCTACATATACTTTTCCAGAATCGGTATTACAGCTTCAAATAAGATTCACCAATGACTTTATAATGAATTGAAACAGTTACTTGGTGAGTAGCTTATTTATTTAGATTTTGCTGTGCATTACCCCTACTAATACTAGACCCCAAATGAAGGATCAGTTTATGCTCTTGCCTCGATCTTTAGTGAGGGTGAAGAATTAAATCTGGAGTAAATAGCTATCTACTGACCACAGCTTATTTCAGTGATGGATTATTCTTAAAAAGCATCTTCAGGACAGCTAGATTAGAAATACATCCCATGTAGTTAAATCAACAATACTCCAGGGGCGCCTGGGTGGCTCAGGCGGTTAAGCACCTGACTTTGGCTAACGTCCTGACTTCAGGGTCCTGGGATTCAGCCCCATGTCCAGCTCTGTGCTCAGGGAAGAGTCTGCTTCTCCCTCTCCCTCTGCCCCTCCCCCCTGCTCATTCTCTCTCTCTCTGTCTCAAATAACTAAGTAAAATCTGGGGGAAAAAAAAAACAGCAACACTCCAAATCACTACAGCATATTTTTCCTTAGAGATTTTATCCTTATAACCTTCCCAAGCAACACAGTGCCTTGTTGAGCACATAGTAGGTGCTCAGTAAACATCGGTCAAACTAAATTGAAACCAGTGAACCTCAAATTCTAGGAGCTTGAGTTATTCTAAAGTTACACACCGAAGAATAAAATAAATTAAGCAACGAGAAGGAAGTATCATAGAATCAGACTGCATTACTACCAATCTATCTAAGGCATTAGACTACAAAGATACATTAAAACCTGATCAGGAACACACCACAGAGAAAATACGGTCATTCGGAAACTTGGGCCTATAATACTCAATCTTTATAAGTAAGCACTCATACAGACCAGTGTATACACTTTTCCCTAATCTAATCATCTCTAAGATGATTTCAGAAATCTTCTTCCACTCACATTTAATGATTCTCTTTTCATTAACACTTCAGAACACAGTTTAGAGTCTTGCTACATGAATACCTAAAGCAAGATATACAAATGCCAAGGCAACGGACTAGGATTTCTTTTTGAAAATTTTCCTAAAGCCCAATTTTATTTTCCTCCTGCCATATTACCCAGAAAAAAAACATGCCTCAAAAAAGCACTACAGAGCAATCAGAACTTCCAGACGTGCCTCTCTCCTGGTTTCCTGGAGTTTCCTCGCAGCATGGCCCCCAAACGCCAGTCTTCACTCCTGCCTCAAACGAAGAAACCGAGACTGCCTCCTGCCCCCAAGCCAGGACAGACGTCCACATCTCAGCACTTGCATAAGGGAGAAAAAGAACAGCAAGAAGCAATTGAACATATTGATGAAGCACAAAATGAAATAGACAGACTTAATGAACAAGCCAGTGAGGAGATTTTGAAAGGAGAACAGAAATATAACAAACTCCGCCAACCGTTTTTTCAGAAGAGGTCGGAATTGATCGCCCAAACCCCATTTGTCAACCATCCGCAAGTGTCTGCACTGCTTGGGGAGGAGGATGAAGAGGCGCTGCGTTATCTGACAAGACTCGAAGTGACAGAATTTGAAGATATAAATCAGGTTGCAGAATAGATTTTTATTTTGATGAAAACCCTTACTTCGAAAATAAAGTTTTCTCCAAAGAATTTCATCTGAATGAGAGTGGTGATCCATCTTCAAGGTCCACTGAAATGAAATGGAAATCTGGAAAGGATTTGACGAAACGTTCAAGCCAAACACAGAATAAAGCCAGCAGGAAGAGACAGCATGAGGAGCCAGAGGGCTTCTTCACCTGGTTTACTGGCCACTCTGATGCAGGCGCAGGTGAGCGAGGAGAGGTCATCAACGATGATATTTGGCCAAATCCGTTACAGTACTACTCGGTTCCCGATATGGATGACGAAGAAGGGGAAGGAGAAGAAGAAGATGATGATGATGAAGAAGAAGAAGGATTGGAAGATATTGATGAAGGAGATGAGGATGAAGGTGAAGAAGATGATGATGATGATGAGGGGGAGGAAGGAGAGGAGGATGAAGGAGAAGATGACTAATGGAACACTGATGGATTCCAACCTTCCTTTTTTAATTTTCTTCAGTCCCTGGGAGCAATTTGCCGTCTTTTTTTTTCCCCCCTTTTTCTTTTTCTTTTCTCCTCTCGTGCTCCTTCACCCTGTTGTTTGAAGTCTCCTTTTTCTCTCCCTTTATACCATGGTTCTCAGCTTATTTTGGGAGGAAATACCTTGAGCAGAATACAGTGGGAAAAGAATCTCTACCCCTTTTTGATCCAAATTCATTTTTGTCCCTTCCTGTCTCAACAAAAACAAAAACTTTATGGAATCAACACCACTGTGCTCTGTGGGAAAAAAGAAAAACCTTCTGCTCCCTTAGCTCTGCTGGCCCTGTGTAGTAGTGCATAGAATTCTAGCTTTTTTCCTCCTTTCTCTGTATATTGGGCTCAGAGATTACACTGTGTCTCTATGTGAATATGGACAGTTAGCATTTACCAACATGCACCTGTCTACTTTCTCTTGTTTAAAAAAAAGAAAAAAATCCTGAAAAAAAATGGGGTTATAGAAGGTCAGCAAAGGGTGGGTTTGAGATGTTTGGGTGGGTTAAGTGGGCATTTTGACAACATGGCTTCTCTTTTGGCATGTTTAATTGTGATGTTTAACGGACATCCTTGCAGTTTAAGATGACACTTTTAAAATAAAACTCTCCTAATGATGACTTGAGCCCTGCCACTCGATGGGAGAATCAGCAGAACTTGTAGGATCTTATTTGGAATTGACAGTCTCTATTGTAATTTTGTTCCTGTTTATTTTTAAATTTTCTTTTTGTTTCACTGGAAAGGAAAGATGATGCTCAGTTTTAAACGTTAAAAGTGTACAAGTTGCTTTGTTACAATAAAACTAAATGTGTACACACACACAAAAAAAGCACTACAATGATTCTGTATAAGACTGATGTTTTTACTCAGGAACTCGAGGCAACAAAATTCCACCTCTGCCACTTTCAAGCTCTGTGACCTGGGCAACTTAAGTTCTCTGTGCCTGAGTTTCCTCATCTGTTAAATGAGTAAAATACTACCAGTCTCACAGGATTCTTAAACAATCAATATTTGTAAAGTAACTCAGAAAAGTCTGTGTATACTACTGGTGTATAGTTTTTGTTAAGTAAATAAGATCTATTTGGGGAGGAACAGCCTCAAAAGACTTATTTTACAGATATACAAATATAAAAATTATTGTAAAATCCATAAATTAAAACATTTTAACTTAACCTTTTATGTTTTTACATCTGGCTGCATTTAAGACATTTCTTTTTCTAAAATAAAAATGGAATCTTGAGTGTTACTCTGATCTGGGATCCTATTCTGGCTCTTGTAATGAAAAAAGTCCCCAGAATCATAATAACATAGCTAAGTGTTTCTTGCTATATAAATTATCACCAACAATATATACAATATAGAAGCAACATGCATCCCACTGAGTTAACACATTTAAGAAATGTCATTATCAGTAATATGCTTTCATTAAATACAGGACAGTAACTTCTCCATTAAACTTTCTATTAAAGGACTAAGTTGAAAGACATAGAGTCACATAAATAAAAGGAATCATTTAGGTCTATTTATTCCGAATATTTTACACAATGTCATATGTGTAACACTCTAATCTGAAGAATAAGTACATATTCAACAACCTCAAAGTCATGTCCAAATCTAAATTCATCCCTTCTTCTTACAACTGCTCTTTAGAGGTTATTCACCTTCTTGATACTATCACCCCTAACCTCTGGCTCAAAGCTTTCGGTTATCTATAACTCAACCCTTGCTCTAAACACCCACTCATTATCCATTTATTCCCTCTACCTCCATATTATCTCTCTTCATCTCTATTCTGTCAATTCAAACATTCTTTATTTTCTTTTACTTTTTTTTAAATTTTTTTCCCATTTTATTTATTTTTTCAGCGTAACAGTATTCATTGTTTTTGCACAACACCCAGTGCTCCATGCAAAACGTGCCCTCCCCATTACCCACCACCTGTTCCCCCAACCTCCCACCCCTGACCCTTCAAAACCCTCAGGTTGTTTTTCAGAGTCCATAGTCTCTTATGGTTCGCCTCCCCTTCCAAAAATTTTTTTTTAATAAACATATAATGTATTTTACTTTTTAAAGAAGATTTTATTTATTTATTTATTTGACAGAGAGAGACACCGAGGGAGGGAACATGAGTAGGGGGAGTGGGAGAGGGAGAAGCAGGCTTCGCACTGAGCGGGAAGCCCAATGCGGGACTTGATCCCAGGACTCTGGGACTATGACCTGAGCCAAAGGCAGACGTTTAACGACTGAACTATCCAGGAGCCCCAATTCAAACATTCTTTAATCTGAACTTGATGTACTAGGAGACATTTTTGCAAATATTAGTTTTCCTATCTATAATTTGTTCTATTTCCAATCCAATTTCCTGCAATCAAATTAATTTTCCAGAAACAAAGTATGACTTTAATACTTCCTTGCTCAAAATCCATCAGTGATTCTCCATTTTCCTTAACTTGCTGTAGGGATCTCTCATAGTCTGGCCCCAAGTATCGCCTTTTCTAATTCATTTTTCCCTGCTATTTTTTTCTTTATATATCTTACACTCAGCAAATATCACATTACTCATTATTTCCCATCCACCACCACCCCTACGCTTCCAGGCTTTATTGCTTTTTTTTTTAATAGGGTTACTTCTTTCTTAAAAGATCTTTCTTAAAAATTCTTGAAAAGAATTGTGTTATTTTCTTCATAAAATCATTCCTAAACTTCCTCTCCCTTAGAACTCCTGCATGGACGTCGACTGTGCTTTACCTATAGCACTCTCAGGGCATGAATCGTATTTTACATTGAGCTGTCATCCTTAAAATACCTGTAGGTGTTTGACAAACGCATTTGAATGACTGCTGAATGTAATGTCTATCTTCATATGAAGAAATGGAGGTACTAGCGTTTGAAGCTACCACTCCAAGATCATACTGAGTGTTTACTAGAAGGAGGATTACTATATACCACACTGTACTTTCCTTTCACCTGGACTATTTAAGTGTCAGTCATTCAATCAATCTATCATGTCTCTATATATATGCATAGAGACATTACTACATACATAGTACCTGTATGTATATATGTACATACACAAACAAACACACACATATTACAGTGGAAAAGAATCTTGAAAGCACTATGGAATCTAAATAGAATGCTGGACTAGAAATCAGGGGATCTGGGTTTTATTTTATTTAATAATTTTGCTTGCCATTAAATAATTGTAATAAACTAAGTCAAGTCACTAAAGGCCTCTGAAATTCATTTCACTAATCTATGTGGAATGAAGTATATTAGGCATCAGGGAAGAAACTATAGTAATATAAAAAGACACAGGTTGCTCCATTAGCAAAGAGTGTTACTGATTTGCTGTGTTCTCTATGCTCACGCAAAGCTAAGGTTGTCTTTTCTCTTCTATCAGATTATATAGTATGCCAAACTGTTATATAATTATTTGTTTTTGAAAAACATGGTTATGTTTATTTAACTCTATGTACAGAAGGATACTCTCCATCCTCTATTAATTTAAGAAACTGATGCTCAAGTAAGTTTCACTTACTTGTGCAGCATAAGGAATAACATGGAGGATATTAAGGAAAGGAAAAGTGAATTGGGGGAAATCGGAGTGGGAGATGAAGCATGAGAGACTGTGGACTCTGAGAAACAAACTGAGGGTTTTGGAGGGGAGGAGGGTGAGGATAGGTGAGCTTGGTGGTGGGTGTTAAGGAGGGCATGGATTGCATGGAGCACTAGGTGTGGTGCATAAACAATCTTGGAACACTGGAAAAATAAAATTAAATTAAAACAAAGAAAAAGAAACTGATGCTCAATTTATGTGATTAGACTACTGTTCACAAAATCAACTTATGATAAATAGGTAACAGCTTGCACAGATAGTGGAAAATACTGTATTTTCAATATATTTTTTCATGCATTCTCACTTGAGGTGTACTTGAAACAATTTCCTGTGGGAGGAAAGTTTAGATAGTTTATCATAGTCTCTCAATTAACAAAAGGACTTTATTGGGGAACACAGAATAAATATGTTAATATTTATTAATTAATAATTAATCAATATAGCTTTTAAATTAATCAATATATTTAATAAATTAGTTTTAATAATTTATCAAATTTAATAACTTATATGTGAATGATAAGTAATAAATTTTATTTATTTATTTGATGATTGTTAATATAATAAATAAATAAACTAAATGTTAAACCAAATATACCACCTAGACAACTAAGATAGTGCCTATACACAACATTAAAGTAGAATACGAAAATTAGCAAAAATGACTCTATGTTAGTTTAGAGCATCTACTTAAATTAATTATAATATTCAAATCTAAATGGCTCAAATCAGAGTTCTTTATAAAGATAGGACTGAGTGCAGTCCTATCTTCAAACATCTGAACAGGAGCTTCACCATGGATCAGACCACTTCAGTAGCAGCTCTGCCCACTTACGGACAGGACACTGTAGTTGTCACAATTGCATCTGGGCAGACAGCTAAGGACTCTGAGGAAAAATGCAGTGTCATCGGCATTCTTTATATATTCACAAATTTATTTTAAAATTTATTTATATTAAATTCTTTATATAGTCACAAATTTAAAAAAGAGTCCTATGAGATTCCAGAGTGCCAGAGAGGGAAATAAAAGAAAAGCACATAATTGCCAGTCTATTGTTTCACTTGTATTCAAGCCTATAAGGAAAATAACCTTAGCTCATATTATGCGGACTCTGGAAGTCTTATGCCAGAGCAGTAAACTATAAATTATGTTCTAATTCTTTATCTATACAAGGTGAAAGATCTATACTCTGAAAACTTTAGTTATGATGAAAGAAACTGAAGACAATACAAACGAATGAAAAGATAGCCCATGCTCATGGATTGGAAGAACAAATATTGCTAAATGTCCATACTACCCAAAGCAATCTATAGATTTAATATAATCCCTGTCAATCTTATTGATATTCTCCTGAAACTGTTCCAAAAAATAGAAATGGAAGGAAAACTTCCAAACTCATTTTATGAGGCCAGCATCACCTTGATCCCAAAACCAGACAAGGATCCCACCAAAAAAGAGAACTACAGACCAATAGCCTTGATGAACACAGACGCAAAAATTCTCGCCAAAATACTAGCCAATAGGATTCAACAGTACATTAAAAGGATTATTCACCACGATCAAGTGGGATTTATTCCAGGGCTGCAGGGTTGGTTCAACATCCGCAAATCAATCAATGTGATACAACACATTAATAAAAGAAAGAACAAGAACCATATGATACTCTCAATAGATGCTGAAAAAGCATTTGACAAAGTACAGCATCCCTTCCTGATCAAAACTCTTCAAAGTGTAGGGATAGAGGGCACTTACCTCAATATTATCAAAGCCATCTATGAAAAACCCACCGCAAATATCATTCTCAATGGAGAAAAACTGAAAGCTTTTCCGTTAAGGTCAGGAACATGGCAGGGATGTCCATTATCACCACTGCTATTTAACATAGTACTAGAAGTCCTAGCCTCAGCAATCAGACAACAAAAAGAAATTAAAGGCATCCAAATTGGTAAAGAAGAAGTCAAACTATCACTCTTCGCAGATGATATGATACTATATGTGGAAAACCCAAAAGACTCCACTCCAAAGCTGCTAGAACTTGTACAGGAATTCAGTAAAGTGTCAGGATATAAAATCAATGCACAGAAATCAGTTGCATTTCTGTACACCAACAACAAGACTGAAGAAAGAGAAATTAAGGAGTCAATCCCATTTACAATTGTACCCAAAACTATAAGATACCTAGGAATAAACCTAACCAAAGAGACTAAGAATCTATACACAGAAAATTATAAAGTACTCATGAAAGAAATTGAGGAAGACACAAAAAAATGGAAAAATGTTCCATGCTCCTGGATTGGAAGAATAAATATTGTGAAAATGTCTATGCTACCTAAAGCAATCTACACATTTAATGCAATCCCTATCAAAATACCATCCATTTTTTTTCAAAGAAATGGAACAAATAATCCTAAAATTTATATGGAACCAGAAAAGACCTCGAATAGCCAAAGGAATATTGAAGAACAAAGCCAAAGTTGGTGGCATCACAATTCCGGACTTCAAGCTCTATTACAAAGCTGTCATCATCAAGACAGCATGGTACTGGCACAAAAACAGACACATAGATCAGTGGAACAGAATAGAGAGCCCAGAAATCGACCCTCAACTCTATGGTCAACTAATCTTCGACAAAGCAGGAAAGAATGTCCAATGGAAAAAAGACAGCCTCTTCAATAAATGGTGCTGGGAAAATTGGACAGCCACATGCAGAAAAATGAAATTGGACCACTTCCTTACACCACACACGAAAATAGACTCCAAATGGATGAAGGACCTCAATGTGAGAAAGGAATCCATCAAAATCCTTGAGGAGAATGCAGGCAGCAACCTCTTCGACCTCAGCCATAGCAACATCTTCCTAGGAACAACGGCAAAGGCAAGGGAAGCAAGGGCAAAAATGAACTATTGGGATTTCATCAAGATCAAAAGCTTTTGCACAGCAAAGGAAACAGTTCACAAAACCAAAAGACAACTGCCAGAATGGGAGAAGATATTTGCAAACGACATATCAGATAAAGGGCTAGTATCCAAAATCTATAAGGAACTTAGCAAACTCAACACCCAAAGAACAAACAATCCAATCAAGAAATGGGCAGAGGACATGAACAGACATTTCTGCAAAGAAGACATCCAGATGGCCAACAGACACATGAAAAAGTGCTCCATGTCACTCGGCATCAGGGAAATACAAATCAAAACCACAATGAGATATCACCTCACACCAGTCAGAATGGCTAAAATTAACAAGTCAGGAAATGACAGATGCTGGCGAGGATGTGGAGAAAGGGGAACCCTCCTCCACTGTTGGTGGGAATGCAAGCTGGTGCAACCACTCTGGAAAACAGCATGGAGGTTCCTCAAAATGTTGAAAACAGAACTACCCTATGACCCAGCAATTGCACTACTGAGTATTTACCCTAAAGATACAAACATAGTGATCCGAAGGGGCACGTGTACCCGAATGTTTATAGCAGCAATGTCTACAATAGCCAGACTATGGAAAGAACCTAGATGTCCATCAACAGATGAATGGATAAAGAAGCGGTGGTCTATATACACAATGGAATACTATGCAGCCATCAAAAGAAATGAAATCTTGCCATTTGCGACGACGTGGATGGAACTAGAGCGTATCATGCTTAGTGAAATAAGTCAATCGGAGAAAGACAACTATCATATGATCTCCCTGATATGAGGACATGGAGAAGCAACATGGGGGGGTAGGGGGATAGGAGAAGAATAAATGAAACAAGATGGGATTGGGAGGGAGACAAACCATAAATGACTCTTAATCTCACAAAACAAACTGGGGGTTGCTGGGGGGAGGTGGGATTGGGAGAGGGGGAGCGGGCTATGGACATTGGGGAGGGGAGGCGAACCATAAGAGACTATGGACTCTGAAAAACAACCTGAGGGTTTTGAAGGGTCAGGGGTGGGAGGTTGGGGCAACCTGAGGGTTTTGAAGGGTCAGGGGTGGGAGGTTGGGGGAACAGGTGGTGGGTAATAGGGAGGGCACGTTTTGCATGGAGCACTGGGTGTTGTGCAAAAAGAATGAATACTGTTACGCTGAAAAAATAAATAAAATGGGAAAGAAAAAAATATATATAATCCCTGTCAAAATACCAACAGCATTTTCACAGAACTAGAACAAATAATCCTAAAATTTGTATAGAACCACAAAAAACCCCAAATACCCAAAGCAATCCTAAAACAGAAGAACAAAACTGGAGGTATCAGAATCCCTGATTTCAAAATATACTACAAAGCTGCGGAAATCAAAACAGTATGGTAAGGCACAAAAACAGACATAAAGATCAATGGAGCAGAACAGACAACCCAGAAATAAACGTCCATGATTATGTGGTCAATTAATCTTTGACAAAGCAGGAAAGAATATAATAGAAAAAAGTCTCTTCAACAGGATTACGTTGGGAAAACTGGACACCTACATGCAAAAGAATGAAACTGGAACAGTTCCTCAGACCACACACAAAAATAAACTCAAAATGGATTAAAGACCTAAATGTGAGACCTGAAACCATAAAAATTCTAGAAGAGAGGACATAATTTCTCTGTCAAGCCATAGCAACATTTTCCTAGATATGTTTCCTGAGGCAAGGGAAACAACAGCAAAAATAAACGATTCGGTCTCCATCAAAATAAAAAGCTTCTGCACAGCAAAGGAAACAAACAAAAATACTAAAAGGCAACCACTTAATGAAGGAAGATATTTGCAAATGACATATTTGATAAACAGTAGTTTCCAAAATACATAAAGAACTGATACAACTCAACACCCAAAACCCAAATAACCCAATTAAAACATGGGCAGAAGACACAAACAGACATTTCTCCAAAGTCATGCGGATGGCCAACAGACACAGGAAACAGTGCTCAACATCACACATCCTCAGGGAAATGCAAATCAAAACCACAATGAGGTTATTACCTCACACCTCTCAGAATGGCTAGAATCAAAAACACAAGAAACAGCACATGTTGGCAAGGATATAGAGAATGCACTGTTGGTAGAAATGCAAACTGGTGCAGCCACTGTGGAAAACAGAATGGAGTTTCCTCAAAAAATTAAAAATAGAATTACTATATGATCCAGTAATTGCACTATTGGGTATTTATCCAAAGAATACAAAAAGATTAATTCAAAAAGATATACACACCCTATGTATATTGAAGCATTATTTACAATAGCCAAATTACGGAAGCAGCCTAAATGTCCATCAATAGATGAATGGATAAAGAAGATGTGGTGTATATACACAATGTAATATTACTCAACCATAAAAAAGAATAAAACCTTGCCATTTGCAACAACATGGATGGAGCTAGAGAATGTAATGCTTAATGAAGTAAGTCAGAGAAAGACAAATGCCATAGGATTCCACTTATGTGTGGAATTTAAGAAACAAATGAACAACAAAAAAAAGGAGACAAACCAAAAACCAGACACTTAATTACAGAGAACAAACTGATGGTTACCAGAGGAGAGGTGGGGGGGGGAGGGGATGGGTGAAAGAGGTGATGAGGATTAAACTGTGCATTTATCATGATGAGCCCTGAGAAAGGCATAGAATTGTTGAACCACTACATTGTACATCTGAAACTAATATAACACTGTATGTTAACTATAATGGAATTAAAATTTTAAAAAATAAAATAAATCCTTTATCTTTCCTATTTATATTCTTAATTCCATTTTCCAGTTTGTCTTACAGCATTATCTTTTTCTCCCCCCAGTGCAGTTATTGGAAGACAGAGTTATAACAAACTTTTAGAATAGATCCCTCCCATAAGATCTACAACCATGTTGGATCGAACGTAAGTATTTGATAACCAAAGAAGAACAATACAAGAAATACAAGGTCAAAATTACTCCCAACCCAGGCCCCGATTTAAAATTACCTTCACTATTAGTACAATTTTTAATATGTTTTTATAGTTACTATGCTGGATGACCTCTAAACATCATACACACACCGTGTCATATTACTCACCAAGTTCTTCCTCACACGTGATGCTAGCACACGGAAGAGGCAGCACAGGAATCTCAGAGTTGGGAGACTCAGATTCCGAGTCTAACCTTCTGTCCTACGCATGTATTACCTTTACAATGTTATACTGAAAATCATCTGTTCTCTCTTCTAATGTCGACCGTGAATTAACTAGTTCATGCTTTATTTAATTTTCCTCTCTCTAACTTCTACTTGTTATATCCATTCAAAACAGGTCTAATCCATGTTCTATGCAACCACTTTTTCCAGCATTTGGCTTTCCCATTTCTAGAAGAAGAAACAGAGGGCCACTGGGTATCCAAATTTTGCTCTAAATAAAAGGTTGCGAATTAATGGTAAGAGTCAGTAACAAACTCACTCTACTCTTTGGAAAATTAATAAATAGACAAAATGAGCTCTCCAGAAAATTGTGCCAAGTTCCCCAGTATTCACACACCCTGCTAACAGGGTAAAATAGACTCCAGGGAGATCCGAAGAAGAAAGGGAAAAGAAGCTAAACTCTAGTATTTAGATAAGATCACGTTCTCAGAGTGCCTCCCAGGTTTTTGGACCAGAAGCACTTAAGTCAAGTATCTACTCAATCTCCGTACAGGCATCAGAGACAGTCTGGCAGGTCTACCAGAGGGCCCCAAAAGGCACACGTCATATACTGTAAAGTGCACAGAGCCATTAAAAGTTGATCACATGACTTTCACATGATTTAAAAAAAAGTAGAGGAATTAAACAGTCGGAGAGATTACTTGTTAACTCGTGGCAAAACAGTATCAAGGTGACTCATAGACAAGTTATCCATAAAGACATTGGCATTCGGTAGTCTTGGGTTAGTGCTAGTTTTTCACGAAAAGTGGATCAAATGTTATATAACGTAATTAGAGGAATTCATCGAATCAGACAAAAGGTCAGTGGACATTCCTCATGACTTTCTGCAGTTCTCATCAGTAATACAATTGTGCCAGTTCTGGCAAACTTGCCTCAAGGGTATAAAATAGGTGTGATTAGGTCTAATCATAGCTATATTAGTTGCAGGAGCCTGGGGCCATGAACTAGCATCTGGGGCTGAACTAGGACTGAGTGTGGAGCATTACGACTGAAACTCAACATGCTATAAAACTCATGCTCATTAGACTCAGACCCTGCCCTACACCTGGGAGCCAGGTTCCACAAGGAAGGTAAAGAGATAAACAAAAAACACTGGAAGGATCCCCACGGGCCACTGTTAAAGGAAAGGGAAACCCTAAAGAAAGAGCGCAATTAAATGCCCCCTTAGGAACTGACATTTCTTATTTCCTTTACCACCTATGAGGTAGCAAATCAACACTATTCTTTTAACAATGAAATAACTAATGTCTCTTGTACATACTATAGAAGAATTTTTAAGTTTTAATAATAATAATATCTACACGTAAGATTTAACATTACCTGCTATAAATATCATAGCTGGTATCTATTAAGTGCTTACTACATGTAGGCTATGTTGTTATTTACTACCTATAGAGGTTGATGATTTTAAGATAATCTGGAATAATTCATTTCCTGAAATAAAAAACTCTTCTAGGCTTATAATAGTTAATGAAAAAATATCTGTGATCTCGAGGAATCTAACATACAAACATTTGAGATTTACTTTTGTAATCTTTCCCTTGCTCTCTCCAACATACCAGTTAATATCGTGAATGCATCAAGTTACCTGCAATGTTTGAATTATAAATAAAAGTATACTGAAGCCATTTAATTAAAAAAAGTTCCACGTGGATGGAACTAGAGCGTATCATGCTTAGTGAAATAAGTCAATCGGAGAAAGACAACTATCATATGATCTCCCTGATATGAGGACATGGAGAAGCAATATGGGGGGGTAGGAGATAGGAGAAGAATAAATGAAACAAGATGGGATTGGGAGGGAGACAAACCATAAATGACTCTTAATCTCACAAAACAAACGGGGGGTTGCTGCGGGGAGGTGGGATTGGGGGAGGGGGAGCGGGCTATGGACATTGGGGAGGGGAAGCGAACCATAAGAGACTATGGACTCTGAAAAACAACCTGAGGGTTTTGAAGGGTCAGGGGTGGGAAGTTGGGGCAACCTGAGGGTTTTGAAGGGTCAGGGGTGGGAGGTTGGGGGAACAGGTGGTGGGTAATGGAGAGGGCACGTTTTGCATGGAGCACTGGGTGTTGTGCAAAAAGAATGAATACTGTTACGCTGAAAAAAATAAAATGAGAAAAAAAAAAAAAAAATCTTTAAAAAAAAAAAAAAAAAAAAAAAAATGGAGACTTATAAGGAGCAGAGATCACAAACACTAACACTACAGAATCAACAACTCCATCCTGCTAAGGAAGAAAGCAAAAGGACTAGAGATCAGAGGTATGGCACAGAGAATAGGAAAATGGTAATGTGCTCAATTTGCCATGACCAATATTTCAATTCCTTAGGGAGGAAAAAAGTTTAATTTTAAAAATTATAGTAGGAAACAAATCTATACTTCTTAAAAGGCAATACATATCATCAAAAGACACCAGTAAAAGAGTGAAAAGGCAAGCTAAAAACCTGGAGAAAACGTTTGTGATACATACATCCTGTAAAGGATAATCACATAATCACAAGAGTAGTTCTCAAAGTGTCACCTGCAGATGCCTGAGGGTCCTTTGGACCCCTCTCAAGGTGTCCACCTTGACATAAAACATATGTCAGTTTCATTTAAGAATGAACTTAATAATGCAGTAAACGTTCTTAATTTTATTAAATCTCAACTCTTCAGTAGATCTTTCTGATATTCTGTGAGACAAACCGGGAAGTATTCCTAAAACATTTATGTTGCATAGCAAAGTATGATAACTGTCTCAAGGAAATGCATTTGTGTCATTGTTTGGGTTGCAAGCTGAACTAGCCCAGTCTTCATGGAACGCCCTTTTCACTTGAAAGATAGCTGACAGACAAATTACGGTTATTCATGCTTGGGTTTTGGTAGGCATTTTCTTCGAGATGATTGAAATGAGCCTGCCACTTTAAAGAGAACAACTGACAGTTAGTTGCCAATGACACAAGTCAAGCTTAGAAGCAAAATTTCCAATTTTGGAAAACTAGTATCTGCCACCATGATATAGCTTCCCAATACTTAAAAGACTTTTTAAATGAGACTGGTGGGAATATTACTGAGTGCAGGATGTGCTTTTTGATACTAAAAAGTGTCAACATTGGGAAGATCTGCATAACTAGGTGAAATGATATATCCATGATACTACAAAATCACACACGGGTAAAAGATCTGTTTAAAAGACAAAACCGATTAATGAACTTCAAGGTAACAGACTATGAAAAGTTCATCGATAAGGCTTCAGATTCTACATTACAACTAACCTTTACAAAACTATCAGGTGTCAAGTATTGCTGTAATATCTAAGAATATTAACAATAATCTGAAAAGATTATTTTATTAAAATAATAAAATTAAAGATTATTATTATTAAATCTGCAGATATATTATCCAACATATCTGCAAGCCCAGATTTTCTCATATACTTTAAACAAAACAACTTACCACAACAGACTGATACAGACGCAGATTTGAAATATCTGACATTCTTCTACTAAGCTAGACATTAAAGTTGTATAAACTATAAAATAATGCCATTTCTCTCACTAAATTTATTTTGTTTTGGAACCCAGAGCTAGTTTTCTTGAAAAACGTATTATTCAGGTTAACAGATAATGAGTATATTATTGTTATTTTAAAATTACTCAGTCTCAATTTCAAATATGATAAATATTATTGATCACTTTGAATTCCTCAATAACTTTTACTTTTTTTTCTTTTCCTTTCTTTTTTTTTAATTTTTTTTTTTTTTTTTAATTTGACAGAGAGAGATCGCAAGTAGGCAGAGAGGCAGGCAGAGAGAGTGAAAGGGAAGCAGGCTCCCCGCTGAGCAGAGAGCCCGACACGGGACTCGATCCCAGGACCCCGAGACCACGACCCGAGCCGAAGGCAGCAGCCCAAACCACTGAGCCACCAAAGGTCGGGGATGAGGAGGGAAAGAGGGAGAATGAGAGGGAGAATCCACACTGGGCATGAAGCCTGATGTAGGGCTCGATCTCATGACCCTGAGGTCATGACCTGAGCCAAAACCAAGAGGCTGATGCTTAACTGACTGAGCCACCCAGGCACTCCCTTCAAAAACTTTTAATAATGTAAAGAGTCTGAAGACTGAAAAGTTTGAGTTTAGCTATATTAGCTTCCTATTTGCTCCTATAGCAAATAACCAAAACTTTATTGGCTTAAAACAATACAGATTTATTATCCTACAGTTCTGACGGTTAGATGTCCAAAATTGCTCTTATTAAAACTAAAGCAACATTTCTTCTGAAGGCTCTAGGAAGGGGAAAACCTCTTCCTTGCTTTTTTTCAACTTCTAGAGGCTTCTCACATTCCTCGGCTCCTGGCTACATCACTCTGACTTTTGTTTCTGTCATTACAGAAATGACCATTGAGATTATATTGATTAATCTATATTACTTTTATATGCAATGGATATACCTCACCATTGTTATACTGAGCCTAAGAAATGACACAAAAGAGTATATACTCTATCATTCCACCAGCTGGCAAACCAAACTATGGTATTAAAAGTACAGATAGGGGCACCTGGGTTGCTCAGTCAGTTAAGCATCTGCCTTTGGCTCAGGTCACGATCCCAGGGGCCTGGGATCCAGAGAGTTGGGCTTGCTGCTCAATGGAGAGCTTGCTTCTCCCTCTCCTTCTCCCCATGTTTGTGCTCTCTCTCTCTCTCTCTCTCACTCTCTCCCAAATAAATAAAATCTTTTAAAAAATAAAATAAAAGTATGGTTCATGATTACCTTCAGGAAGGTAAGGATTACCTTCAGGAAGAAAGGGACAGATTTGATGGGGGAAAGCTAAAAAGGTCTTCTGGGAAACTGATAATGTTCTGTCCCTTGATCTGCATGCTGAAAACACAAGACTATTTTGTGAACATTCTTTAAACTATATGTAATTTGTTTATTTTTCTATGTTTGTTATTCTTCAATTTAAAAACAAACAGCAGGGCGCCTGGGTGGCTCAGTTGACTAAACGTCTACCTTCAGGTCAGGTCACGATCTCAGGGTCCTGGGATTGAGCCCCACATTGGGCTCCCTGCTCAACAGGGAGTCTGCCTCTCACTCTCCCTCTGTGCTCACTCTCTCTCAAATTAAAAAACAATCTTTAAAAAAGAAAGAAAAAATAAAAAATAAAAACAAACAGCAAGTGAAGTGATTCCCTTTTCTAAAAGATAAACTATTTAAAAAAAGAATACGTTTTTCCAGGGGCCTCTTAACCAAAAAAATGAGCCACAGGAGTCACCATATCCGTTTTACAACAGAGAAATATAGACATGACCAACATGACACCAAAAATATAATTCTAAAAAAAAATCCTCAAATTGTATACAGCTCTAGTCGGATACTAGGTTCACATGTAGGAAAAAATAGGCACAGAAGAAAATTATCTTTAAAAGGGGTTTAGTTAGACTGCTTGAAACTGTAGAATTAGGATCTGTCTATTGAAAGACAGCTTCCTTATGATTTCAGCTCGGTCATGATCTCAAAGGTCTTTGGATTAAGCCCTGACCTGGGAGCCTGCTTGAAATTCTTCCTCTCTCTCCCTCTGTCCCTCCCCCTAATTGCACCCACACTCTCTCTCAAGACAGCTTCCCATCTTCAGGTCCTTGTCACCTCTTGATCCTAGCACTAACTTCCAAAGGAGTTCTCAAGATACACATCGATCAAAGGAAACTTAAAATAAAAATAATAAACAGCACCTACCAAAACAGAACAAAACACACATATACAAACACAGAACTTAAAACTTCCTTGCTTTGTTACTTTGACAATCACTCTAAGTATTGACAAAAGTCTCCATCCTGGAATAGTTAAAGATAGTAAATCATTTATTTTCAGAAATACTGTAAAGGCAATCAGATTATCCTAAATGAAATACAATTAACAAGTGTATATTCTAAACAGAAACTCTTTTTAAAAATAGTGTATTTTTATCCCCAGGGGTACAGGTCTGTGAATCGCCAGGTTTACACACTTCACAGCACTCACGATAAAAATACATTATATGTTTGTTAAAAAAAAAAATTTGGAAGGGGAGGCGAACCATAAGAGACTATGGACTCTGAAAAACAACCTGAGGGTTTTGAAGGGTCAGGGGTGGGAGGTTGGGGGAACAGGTGGTGGGTAATGGGGAGGGCACGTTTTGCATGGAGCACTGGGTGTTGTGCAAAAGAATGAATACTGTTACACTAAAAAAATAAATAAAATGGAAAAAAAAAATAGAATGCATTCGGGGAGCCTGGGTGGCTCGCGCCTGGTTGGCTCAATGGGTTAAAGCCTCCGCCTTCGGCTCAGGTCGTGATCCCAGGGTCCTGGGATGGAGCTCCACATCGGGCTCTCTACTCAGCAGGGAGCCTGCTTCCCTTCCTCTCTCTGCCTGCCTCTCTGCCTACTTGTGATCTCTGTCAAATAAATAAATAAACTCTTTAAAAAAAAAAAAAGAAGAAGAAAGTTGTTTTTTCCTTGAACGGGGTCTGGACCTCATCTACAGTCAGGGAGAGCAACAAGCCTGTAGTTGCTAATTCAAAGTAAGAGGGGTCCCCAGGGGCAAGTATGCACTGTGTCTGATTTCCAATAATGTGTGTTATTTGTTTGGAGAAGTTCAAGCACTTACTAAACCATATTAAAACTGTGGCTATAAACCACTATGAAAGTATTACAGAACAGTGGCATGTACCAGATTCCTGTTCAGTGAACTGTGAACTCCTCACCCCACAACATGTGCACTGAATGTGCTCAAGTATCTTGGCACCAATCCGCAGGCTCAAATTTGCCATCTTGTCAAAGAAGTAAAAATGTAACTTAGAATGACCTAACTGCCATATTCCCAAGTAGCAGTATTTTCTTCCTTGTGAACTTGAATACCTTTGCAGTGTTTTCCCAACTTTACTCTCAATGAAACAGAATTGTAAAGCCAAGTAAATTTATGTGAAAGAGTTGTAATAGAAAAGATGTCCTGTGATGGCGAGCAGTCATCTGAGTTGAAAGTCGCCGTTCCATGTTCCATGTTCCTGCTAGGCACATCCAATCTCATTATGACATTCACTGGATACTCAGGGCCGGGGGATATATTAAAAAGTCTAAGACATTTTCCTGCTAAGAACTTGTAACCTGAGAGATGATAAAGGGAATGTATTTTTTAAAAATCCTAAAACCAATCGTTTCAGATGACGTATCTTAAGTTTTAAGTGGAGAATGGAGACAATAAGATCTATAGGAGTTTACAAGAAAGTCAAACCCTTGGGATCGACTTGTGGGGAAGAGGGACACTAGTCCAGAAAGATTTCATTGGGAAAAGAGGCCTTGAATTTCATTTTCAAGGAAAGAAAGACTTGAAAGTGAGATGAGAAGTCCTTCCAAGGAGAAAGAAATCCATGAATAAAAGTCTACAGCCATACATTGGGGAAGGTATGGGCTATGCTGAGTGCTGTGAAGTGTGTAAGCCTGACAATTCACACACCTGTCCCCCTGGGGCAAATAATACATTATATGTTAATAAAAATAATTAATTAAAAAATAGTAAAATGCCCAGTTTAAAAAAAAAAAAAAAAGTCAGGGCGCCTGGGTGGCTGAGTTGGTTAAGCGACTGCCTTCGGCTAAGGTCATGATCCTGGAGTCCTGGGATCGAGTCCCACATCAGGGAGTCTGCTTCTCCCGCTGACCTCTCTCTTCTCATGCTCTCTCTCTCTCTCTCAAATAAATAAATAAAATCTTTTAAAAAAAGAAAGTCTACAGCCAGAAGGAAGCATAGTATGTTTGGGAATAATGAACAGATATACTTTGCTAAAGTCAAGGGTTTATGTGGAGGAATTACAGGAAATACATGTAATATGAATAAGAACTACCCTAGAAAAAGTACAAATCATTGAAATTTTCTGAGCAAAGGGCATGACAGAAACACCAGTGTTTATGAAATACACATCCGAAAATAAACCTGCATAAAGAGAAACTCTATTACGTTCTTCCTCTAATGACCACACACCCTCAGTTGTCCTCAGTAGTGACTCATTACTTCTGATCTAATCTTCATCATGCTTTGCCAGTCCCCTTGCCTAGAACTTTGCTAGGATACCTCAGTTCAACAGAACCCCTACAAATTCCAAATCTCCACCTTTTTAGTCTTTGAAATTTTAGGGAAAAAGCAACTAGTTATTGTAGCAAAAAGACCCTGGGCTTCAGCAGGAGAGGCCTCAACCTAAATCTCTATTCCACTCTATATTGACTTGGGTGATTTTGGCCAATAATTTACCTATCTATGCCTAAATTCAGTCTATAAAAGGGGATTGCTCTAAAGAATGAAATGAGCTAAATGAAGAAGACTGAAATCTTTCACTATTGTAATTTATGAACAAAGGGAAGTCTGACCTGGAAGAAGTCCCCCAAAGATCTAAACATTTCTTTCTTTCTTTTTTTTTTTTTAAAGATTTTATTTATTTGTCAGAGAGAGAGCGCACAAGCAGGCAGAGGCGGAAAGAGAAGCAGGTTCCCTGACAAATAAGGAGCCCCATGAGGGACTCGATCCCAGGACCCTGCGATCATGACCTGAGCCCAAGGCAGTGGCTTAACCCACTGAGCCACCTAGGCAGGCATCCTTAAACATTTCTTAATAAAGCAAACAATTAAATATGTTTTAAATGCCAATTAACAAAAAAATTATAAAACAGCCATTTTGTAAAGATTAGGAAGCTACATCACAATTATTTACATTTCATATATTTCCTATTGAACATTTTTCCCACTAACATGTTTTTAGAGTTTTTACATACTTACAATCATTTTTGTTAAATTTTCATACTGCTTTTATCATTTAATGTTATGTTATAAATACTCTGCAGTGCAGTTTATTAATATTCATAAAATTAGCTTTAACAAATGCATAATAGTTCCTTGATCAATAGTGTATAGTTTATATAGCCATTTACCTGTATTACAGTTAAGGTTGTTTTTAATTACTTGATCCTATAAGCAATGTTGAAATAATTGTTTTGTCCTCAGAGAATACCCAGCTTCCCACTACCCCAGAACCAATGCAAAAGACTCAGAGAAGTCTCCTTCCCATTTGAAAAAGGTATCTGAGATATTAATATCTGAGACAGTAAAGTGAGAGATTAAAGACCGAGCGACATCCAACATGTTCCCATCGGTACCTCTGACTCTAACTAGTGTATTAGATATGGAGAGCTGGAGCACTTAGTGGTCCTTGAAGCACGAGATTCTCCTTCTTTTCTACCTTATCTCAGCCCCAAAAACAAGATCAGAAGCAGATGCCTCTTGGTATTTGGAATCAAACATTCTTAATCTTTTATTTAGTAATTATGAGAGCAAGAGACCAATATTGAAGAGTTAAAGGACTACTGGCGGGGTACTACCAGATACATTGGCTGGGGCTGTGGGCAAATGGTTTTCTGGAGGACGAGTGCTACCTAACAGCTCAACACACAAAGATGTCTCTAGAGAAATATAAACTCCTAAAGGATATAAGTCACTAACTAAACTCACAACCCCAATACCACAGCAGAGAGCAAATCTTTTGATTTCAAAATACTCTATGTAGCGCCAATGACCAAAATCTTAACAGCACAGAAACAGGGAATACTGATTTCTCAGTAGGCCAAGAAATCATCCGCAAATCTATAATTTGCTGCATCGGAGGGGAGAAAACATCAAAAAAGAAAAAAATGTTCAGAAACTAGCTCTACCTATTTAGTTATTCTGAAGAAAAACTTGTTTGATATCCCGAAGGCTCTGATGCCTTGGGTTCCTTGAGAACACCCGAAACTTCCTGAAGGGCCTGTCTCGTTTTATTGCACTTCACCCTGCTTTACGTGGAGATACCGGTTGTTTTTTTTTTGGTAAATTGAAGGTTCAAGGCCGTGAAGGAAGTAACTGAAGATGTGGTGGAAATAGCAAAAACAACTAGAATGAGAAGTGAAGCCTGAAGATGGGACTAAATTACTGGGATCTCATGATAAAACTTGAGCAAATAAGGAGTCATTTCTTACAGGTGCGTGAAGAAAGTGATCTCTTGAGATGGAAGCTACTCTTGGTGAAGATGTTGTGAAGACTGTTGAAATGACAACAAATGACTCAGTAGAACATTACATAAACTTAGTGGAGAAAGCAGTGACAGGGTTGGAGAGAATTGATTCCAATCTTGAAAGAGGTTCTGCTGTGGGTAAAATGTTATGAAAGAGCATCATATGCTACAGAGAAATTATTCCTGAAAAAGAAAGACAATCAATGCAGCAAACTTCATCATTTTACTTGTAAAAGCTTGCCACAGCCACCCTGATCTTCAGTAATCGTCACCCTGATCTGTTGTCATCATCAAGACGAGACCCTCTACCAGCAAAAAAATTATAACTCTTTAAAAGCTCAGAGATGATGGCAAGCACTTTTTAGCAATAAAACATTTTTCAAATAAGTTATATATATTGGTATCTTAAGCATAATGTTACTGTACACTTAATAGACTACAGTATAGTGTAAACATAACCTACACACACTGGGGAAACAAAAAAAATTATTTGACTTGCTTAATTGCGATATTTGATTTATTGCTGTGATCTGGAACCAAACCCACAATATCTCCAAGGCACCCCTATATTTTGTTCAAGAGAAAACCACAGGGATTAAGATAACTTAGAGAAGTGTTATTACCATTAGATAAGAGAATTTCCACATGAGATGTCAGCTAAGGGAACTAGGTGAGGTTAGAAACAGGCAACCTATTTTTAAGATTAAAATTCTGTCACTTGAAAAACAGTGATTTTTTTTTTAACTGGGTAAGTTTAAGGGAATACGGAAGGAGAAGGATCCAACTGGAATTTTAACCCAAACAAACTTTAGGTCCTTGTATCAGAATAATACTTTGTGACTTTGCTTTTTAATAATTAAGTGATTACTTTTAATGATATATATGATCTAAAAATGGCTCCCAATCCCTAGGTAAGAATTCACTTAATTTTATTATACAGAAGAAGTAAACTTATCTATTCCTATTTCATGGAAGGTTCTGTACCACACACACTGACAGAGATGATTCAAGCAAGGTCTCTATCGATCCACAGTTTGTAGCTAGAAATCAATCAGTAGGCACAATGATATAATGGAAAAATTTTAAAATCAAGGAAATCTGTTTAAATCCTGACCCAGCCACCTATTTGTTGTATCTCTTACAAGGTACATAACTTCCCTGAGTTCATGTTCTCGTTACTAAAATATACTACTACTCATCTGACTGAGGTATCCTGAATCATCTTAGTTGAGATGACATGTAACACAAGTAAAACATCTAGAACACAGTAGGTACTTCTAAATCACCGTGTTTCCCTTTCCGGACATAACCACACATATCCGTAACACATCCCACCCAAGGCAGGATTCGGTTAGTGCCATATAATAAGTACCACAAAAAAGAAAGATGTCACCTCTGGTTAGTAGAACTGGAGAAGACTTCAGGGAAGGTACGGGATTTGAAATGAGCCTTGAAGGATGGGTGAGAGTCCAACACACATAGTTAAAGTAGACAAAAGGGTTTAACAACACCAAAGGCAGAAAGCAGTTGAGACGCTTGTTTGTCTAACATGAAGTATATGATCTTCCCACCAGTGGAGTTTTGACGTTTCTTGCAGGTCTATACTGTAAGTAATTTGTTGGGGATTTTTCCTTTTTTGGGGTCTACTTTGAGCTGCCTTTGCTACCTCAACACTATAACCTCTCAGTGTTGAGCAGGTTGATTGTAGTATCCAGAATCAAAGTTAGAGGTAACACCCAGCCCTAAATCCTCAGTATTGCTTCCACAAATGCCATGTTTCTGTGTAGCCGAGTATATAGAGTTTCTTTCTGAAACTGACAAAGAATATTACTTCAGTTTGGAAGGAATATGTTGGGCAAAGAGAAAACTGAGACACAGACGAAATGGAGGTCATATGAATGGAAAGTCCTGATGGTCACAGAGAAGATTTTATACTTAATGGGAGGCACTGACACTTTATAAGTACCAGAATCATTTGGTTAGTCCCGAGATGACAGCAGTTCACAGATTTAAATGCAGTGCTAAGAGAAATGCGTTTAAAAGGCTTTTAGTGAGGAAGAATCTCAGGAACTTAAATATAGAAAATGACTTTCCCTTAAAGATGGCCCATCACATAACTGCCCGAGAAGGAAGGCCAAGGACAGGTATCACTGTACTTTCAGACCAAGAAGCTAAGGCAAACTGAAATGGGTTCAAAGAGATATTGACCCAGGTCATATAAATTAATATTCATAGCAGACAGAGAAAACAAAGTCAGGATTCCCTCTTCTGGGTCCGTTACTTGAGACAGCATTGCCTCTCCCATGCATTTCTGAAAAGATAATTATCAGGATAACAAAGATAAATTCTCAAAAGTACGCTCTTATGCTGAGCAGGCAAAATGGGTAGCTGTGATGTAATTCTGTCAGACAACTGGGGCTGCGAACCAGCTTGTGGACCTACCTCGCCTCTTAAAGGACAAGGCAACACTTTAGAATTCGAACTCTGGAAAACCTTATTATTACAATCATTTCTGGAGGCCACCTTGGTCATCAAAACTTCAAGAGGAAATTAGTTGCAAATTTCTATAATTGTCCCCCCTGACCATTCAGTCAGTGTTCAGTGAAATATAATCTAGGACATCCAGCATTCACACACACGTTCTCTCTCTCTCTCTATCTCTCTCTCACATACAAACACCGACACACTGCCCTGTCCCTTTCGTTACGTTGCTAGCGTGGTGACAAAACCTCCTGAGAACTGAGAAAACCTGGGGATTTCAAAATATAATATAACAAGGGTTTTTCTTTACAGTTCTTGCCATATATGTATTTCCTATTATTCAATCTCCCTTTGACAAGGAAGCCCCTCTCATTAGGGAATTAAAATATGGAAAGAAATATTCATATTAATTCATATTAATTAAAAAACAAATGATTTTTTTTGTTTTTGTTTTTTCTCAGAAATCGCTCCTTCCTCTCTCATCTTTCATTAGTGCACAAGAGCAAATCTCAGACACGTATCTGTTTGCATAATCCATTTTACTACTACGAGCTTCCATGAAGGCACTATCTAGGATGCCAGGGAACACAAACACAAAGGCTGGGCAGTCTCTTTTGCTGTCTGTAAAAACCAGAAGGCACGGTTTTTAGAAGCCATACCAATTTGATTCTAGAGTATCAGTTGGTGAATATAAGCGCTTTTTGAAATAGTGGCTTCAGAAAGAAACTCTCTATACTCGGCTACACAGAAACATGGCATTTGTGGAAGCAATACTGAGGATTTAGGGCTGTGAGTTACCTCTGACTTTGATCCTGGATACTACGATCAACCTGCTCAACACCGAGAGGTTATAGTATTTAGGTGGCAAAGGCAGCTCAAAGTAGACCAAAAAAAAAAAAAAAAAAGGAAAAATCCCCAAGAAATTACTTACAATATAGACCTACAAGAAAGGTCAAAACTCTACTGGTGGGAAAATCATATATTTCATGTTAGAGAAACAAGAGTCTCATTAAAAGTACTGCTTCTAAATGGCCAGGACATTAAAGTAAGTATGAGGGGGACATATGATAGCTGTTGTATATATAGGAACCAATGTATTATATGACATGTATAAACAGTCATGCTTACTATGGTGTCATTTTTTATATTTTAAGAACAGAAAAAAAACAAGGAAGATGAATATAGGGAACACCTGTCCAGGATGGCTTCAAATTTGAACTACTGCATTTTATTTCCCATGAATTCCAAAATCTGACTCATTCAAGGAACTGTACAATGGTCGGGTAAATATTACAACCAAAACATGATGAGCCATTTTCCTTCCACAAAATGAAACACATTTGTAGAAATCTTTCTTCAATAAGTGATTTTTTTTTAATATACATTAGTTATCAAGGACAGAATACTCTTGGAACAGAGAATAGTAATCCTAAATATCACCTTCCACTACCCCCAGAACTATAAAAGCAGCAAATGTTTCATGACAGAAAACATTTTTTTAAACAAAGATAAACAAAAAGAAAAAAAAAATAAAAGTTATACTGAGACTAGGATAGTTAAATTAGGGAGTGTGTAATTCTGGAGTTTTACTATATGTTATGTTGATGATTAATGTGTGTGTGTCTCTATTAATAAAAGTGAGATCATAGAGTATAAAACTATTTTACAATCTGCTTTTCCAATCAAGAAATAATTAACATATTTTAAGTTGATAAATATCCATCTCCACTAATTTAATGAATGGCTGAGATCATATTATGTGAATATATAATAAGTTACTGAGCTAACACATCTGTTACTGGCTTTTAACTATTCCCCACTTCACTACACAAAAGACAATACTATGTTGAACACACTTACTGTGAATTGTATGATACACCCGTGATTATTTCATGAAGTAAGATTTCTGAAAGTGGGACTAGATTGCAGGGTCAAAGGTAAGCAAATTTTAAGAGATTTTTGAGGCATTCTGAGAAACTGACCACCAAGAAGAATATACCAATTTACATACCTTCCAGCAATGTAACAGAATACCTATTTGGGGAAATGTTTCTCATAAATATTGAATATTATCATTTTCGTATATACTTTTGGCAAGTTTATAGTCAAGAATATCCCACAATATTAATATGCATGTCTTATTACCAGAGTTATACATTTTGCTCATGTTATCATTAGTCTTTTATTTTTCTTCTTTTCTGCCTAAACTACCACATCTGCAAATTTTCCCAATAAGTTGTGCAGTCTTCATACTGAGTTTGAAACAATGGGTTATATTGTTATATATTAGAGATAATAGCCTTTTGGCATACTTGTCAATTTTGCAGTAAGCTTACATTTTATTTCCTTTATCAACGATTGTTAGGTAACTTACAAAACATTTTATGTGGCCAAATTATTAACCTTTTCCTTAATGATTTCACTCTTTGGTGTCATCCTTATAATGGTGACTTATTTTCAGATTACAGAAATATTTGCTAATATTTTTATTGGCTCTCCCATAACTTCTTTCTTTTTAAAAACGTAAACATGTGGGTGGGAGGACGGGGTAACTGGGTGATGGGCATTAAGGAGGGCACGTGATGTAATGAGCACCAATTGTTATACGTAACTGACGAATCACTAAATTCTACCCCTGAAACTAATAATACACTACATGTTAACTAACTTGAGTTTAGATAAAATCTAGAAAACAATTTTTAATAAAATGTAAACATGTATTTGATCTAGAATTTATTTTGATATATGAAAACATCTTTTTATCCAAATTAGCAGATAGTAGTGGCCACAGCAATTGCTAATGCCACCTTTATCATATACGAAATTCTTACAGGTACTTTGAACTATTGCTAGATTTTATGTTCTCTTTCTCTAATCTATCAGTCTATTCCAGTGTGAAAAGGGAAAAAAAAGGTTATTTTTGGTTTATAGTAATATTTCTACACTTGATAGGAAAAGACCACACTGAATTTACTGTTTCTTATTTTTTGGCAAATACTGTCCATTTTTGTCTGCAAATAAATCTTAGAATTATTCTGTTAAAATAATCCACCATCATCAAATTCACTTGTTATTCATGGCAATTAGATTAATTTTGGAAAAATTCTTTGCAATATTAAATATTCTCACCTAAAATGCTACATAATAAAGTCTCTTCTAAATTATTCTGACATGTTCTGCACAGTAGTCCTACATATAACTTGTTAAGTATATTTACAGAGATTTTATAATCCAAAATGAATAGGGTATTTTTTTTTTGGCAATATATTTTCTATGAGGGTATTGCTAACATAAGAGAAGCTGATTTGTTTTCTAAGTGGACAACCAAACCAACTAAAGTCTTACTGGTCTTAATTACTTTTTAGTTGATTTGGGAGGGGTTACCCAACCACATAGTAATAATCTATGAATAATGATAACATTTATTATTTTTTTAACTATATTTCATAGAACTTCTAAAGCACTAGTAAGTATCTTTGCCATACTTTTGATGTAAATGCAAATAAGTGCTTCCAGTGTTTCACTGTTAAATCTATGGTCATTGCTGAATTTCACATAGATGCTCCTTATCACGTTACTGAAATATTATATTGCTTGAATATTAGCAATTTTTTTAAAATCTGGAGTGCAGGCTGGATATCGTGCCATGCCTTTTTAGAATAAAAAAAGCTGATCCTTATCTCTTCTACCTGGTAATGTGATAAATTAGATCAAAAGATTTTTAAATATCAAACCATCCTTGCATATCTAGAATGAATCCTACATGGTAGTGGTAAATTATTTTCTTAAAACACTTAGGAAATGACTTGCTAAAATTTATTTATTGGTTCTTTGTTTGCTCTTTTGTGCTACTTTTGTCTTGCTTTGATGTCACGGTAAAACTAGATGAAATAACCTAGTTTTCTGCAGGCCAATGCTCCCACCAAACAGTGTAAGAGGCAGTGAAAAACGGAGAAACACCACACAGTTAGGAAACAATGAGGATGAAAGGGAATAAAGCTGCAAAGAAGGCAAACCTTTTCAAGGTGAGCTGAGCCTCTACAGCCATCCCTGGAGGGATCTGTCCCATGTACACATAGGAAGAGAGTAAGAATCTGGGTTAGGTACAGGCAGAGAGTGACTCCTGGGCTGAAACAAAATCACTGAATTATTGTTCCTTCCATGGGGCTGAAGTGCCAGAATTGGAGCTCTGAGGGCCAGTTACTTCCTCAAGACATTTTCTGAATTCTAAAGCTACACACCTGAGGAAAATAAGGGTCTAAGCCATAATCTCTGAAAAGCAAAGTAAGATTTCCCAGTCTTAGTGTTTCATAGAAAAAGACTCACTAATAGGAGGATTCATGAGGATCTCAGGCGGGAGCTAAAGATCTTGAGGGAGTGGTGAACTGACATTGACAATCTCCAGCCACTTCCTTCCTATAGGAAATGGCTGATCTGGGTAAGCCTCCCTCTCAAGACATTTGCCAAACTATAAAATTTTAAAAGGAGGCTGAAGAGATAAGGTTTTTATGAAAAGTAGAAAGTTCCATAGTTCTCTTGGTCCCAAAGAGACGACGATGTGCCAGACTCTCATTAACAGCTCTGAAGGACCACATCCTAGCAACCGGGGCAAATCAAAGGTACACTGCATCTGCAACCCAGGCAGGCCCCAGGTTAGCCCATGATGGGATTAAGACGATGAGGCTCAAACCACAACCTACCTGCCCATTCTACCTAATTCTCAATGGAAGGGATAAACCAGTTCTTCTGGGAGATGTTACCACCTGGAACCCCGACGTGTTTTAAATGCAATGTTTAACACCAACCAAAAAATAATAGGAAAAGATAGGATTATATGACTGATAACTAAGAAAAAAAAATCAGAAACAATTCCATCTACATGTAGGTGAATGACGCTTCACCATTAGTGAAAAAACCACTTTAAAATGACTAATTAATATGCTCAAGAAAATAGAGAAAAGATGGACAAATTAGATAAAAAGATAGAGAACTTCACCAGAGAATTTGAGGTTAAAAAAAGAAAAATTAAATGGACGGGTGCCTGAGTGGCTTAGTCTGTTAAGCGTCTGCCTTCGGCTTAGGTCATGATCCCAAGGTCATAAGATCAAGGCCCACATCAGGCTCCTTGCTCAGGGGGAAGCCTGCTTCTCCCTCTGCCTGCCACTCCCCCTCCTTGCACTCACTCTCTCTCTCTCTCTCTCTCTCTGACAAATAAATAAAATCTTTAAAAAAAAAATTAAATGGATATTCTAGGACTAAAAGATATATACCTGGAATTTTAACTCCTAAGATTTTCTTCTACCATGGCATTCACTATGTGTTTGCACAAATTACTTTAGGTGAAGTTAAGAGGAACAGAAACAGACATAATATTACAGACCATTTTCAAAATAAACAAAATGCAAAAGTCAATGAAAAAATGATGGGCAAGGCCTCTAGATCTCAACAAGGCATGATAATTATAGCGTGAGCTTTTATATCCTAAACAGCTACCCAGTTAGTTAAAGCCCAAAAAGCATCTTTCACCAAACTAGATTTTTAAGAAAACTTTTTTCTACATGATGGGCAATGTAAGAGCAATTGTCACTTACAGGAAGGTGTGTGAATACTGCAAAAGTGCTTCGTAGAAAGGCAATGAGGTCTACTAAGTAATCACTAGCTTTGTTGCCCAAATCTCCAGTCATCCAGTCATAGTCGGCCAGCTGTAGAAACTGGTCGATCTTCTGGTTTAAGTTGGTATAAATTTCTTCTTCAGCTGCATGTCTGGCATCCTGTGAAACACAGAATTTTAAAAATCATTCATACTTCCAATATAATCGAAAATTTCCACTTGGAGACATTAACAGTTACATCCACTAAGGAAGAGAATTGGGAATATTAAGCAATATCACAGTCTCTGTCAATTTTTCTTTTTCAGAAGCACAGTAAAGACTTTTCTATTCTGTATCTGCAAGACAAGCTAATGCTTTGCTTCACCAAATAGAGAATCTACCTTTACTGCCCTCAACTATCTGCATCATTTTTCACTTTCCTACATTTGTTCAAAACCATATTCACTCTCAGGGTCTTATTCCGTTCATCCCTTCCAAGACTCCAAGAACCTCCCTTCCTATAATAACCTCTCTATAGCCCCCACTCTCCTCACTTTGCTTAAAATAAGTATGCTGAAGTCTCAGCTTCATGCTATAAATATTCCCACTAGCTACTATCCTACCTCTCTCGTGTCTCTGTCATCAAGGACATTCAGATTGGTATATGCCGATGTTTCCTGAAATTTGTTCCAAGGAACACCAGATCTGGAAAATGCTAACACAACAGCACAAGAGTTCCAAGATCAAGTAAGTTTGAGAAACCCTGTTTAAGAGAATCATGATGTACACTAGCATATAAAAGGCTGTAAGAAGTATCATGGGACCAACGTTCCAAGAAAAATATTTTCAGGACAAACAGATCTACCTGATCCAGGGCAATTGAGATTCCAGTGCTAACCATCTGTCAACATGGTTTGGTCCACAGTAACCCGTAACATCATGCTACAACGTGCAATATTTATTTTTCAGTCTGATCTTACTTGGTCTCCGTTAAATCCTCTCCTAGAACTCTGTTTTCCTTTGGCTTTCACAATATAGTTTTCTCCTGGTTTTATTTTTACTTTTCTGGCCTGTAATGCTCTTAATTTCACTGGGTGATTACATCAACTCCTAGAGCTTACACTATCTCTATCCAAACCTACCCTTGTTAAAGACCCATATATCTTTTTTTATGTATATATTTATTCTTTTTCTTAGAGAGTGAGAGCTCGAGTAGAGGGAGGTGAGGTGGGCAGAGGGAGTGAGAGAGAGAATCTTAAGCTGGCTCCCAACTCAGCACAGAGCCCTATATGGGGCTCAGTCTCAGGAGTCTGAGGTCATGACGTGAACCAAAATCAAGAGTCAGATGCTTAACCAACTGAGCCATTCAGGTGGCCCAAAGACCCTTTAAGTCTGATTATTCCTGAGCATTGTGACCCACGGAAACTCTAAACACAGTGAGTCCAACACTAGATGGAACATAATCCCCACTCGTCACCTGCCTAGTTCAGTCCAAGGTAGAGATCTACACAAGATATTGGATTCATTCTTTCCTTTAAACTCAGTCACTGAGTCCTGTAAATTCCAATTCCTAAATTTCTGACTCTGATCTTCCTCTCCATTCGCATCATTTTAGTGGCTGCATAATTTGTCAATATATTTACATACTATAATTATAGGCACTGACTATATTTATAAGAACCATGTTTCAATGAGCATTTTTGTGGTTAGATAGTTACAAACTTGTATGATAATCTAATACTGTCCTTGAATTCCCATTTTACTGAGTTTTCTTTTCATTAATAAACATTATTCTTACAAATTAAGATTTACAGAAAAACTGAAAAGAAAGGACAGAGCATTCATGTATTCTGTCCTACATATTCCCCTCCCACTGTTTACCCTATATTAAAACTTCATTAGTCGGGTACATCTGTTACAACTCATGAACGAGCATTGATATTTTATTATTAACTAAAATCTATGGTTTGCATTGGGGTTTGGTCTTAGCATGAAACAGTTCTATGGGTACTGGCAAATGTATAATGTCATATATTCACCATTATAGTATCATAGAAATAGCTTTCCTGTCCTACAATTCCACTCAGTTCTATCTATTCGTTCCTCCTTTGCTCATCCCCTGAATCCTGGCAATGACTGACCTTTTTACTTTCTCCATAACTTTGCCTTTTCCAAAATGTCATATACCTGGAATCTGACAGTATGTAGATTTCCAGATTGACTTCTTTTCCTTAGCAATGTACATTTAAGCTTCCTCCATGTCTTTTCATAGCTTGATAGTCCTTTCCTTTTCATCACTGAATAATACTTCATTGTCTGAATGTATCATAGTTTGTTTATCCATTCCCTTATAGGAGGACATGTTGGTAGTTTCCAAGTTTGGCCAATTATAATAAATCTGCTCTAAACATTTATGTGTGAGGTTTTGTATGGATTAAGTTTTCAACTCACTTGGATAATACGAAAAAGCATGACTGGTGGATTGTATGGTAAGACTATCTATGTTCAGACTTGAAAGAAACTGATAAACTGTCTTCCAAAATGGCATTACCATTTTGCATTAGCAACAGCAACGAATGAGAGTTGTTGCTGCTCCAGTATTTAGTGTTGTCAGTGTTTTGGATTTTAGCCATTGTAACAGTTGTGTAATGGCATATCACTATAGTTTAATTTTAATTAAACTCACTTTAATTTACAATTCTCTCTCCATTCCTTAATGGGGTGTACGTTCAGATCTTTTGCCTGTTTTTAAATTGGGTTGTTTGTTTTCTTATTGTTGAGTTTTACCAGTTCTTTGTATATTTTGGATATGTCTTTATTAGCTCTGTTTTGCAAATACTTTTTCCCTACCTATGGCATATCTTTTCATTCTCATCATGATGTCTTTCCAAGAGAACAAGTTTTTCATTTTAATAAAGTCCAAATTAGCAATATTTTCCTTGATGGATCATGGTTTTGGTGATGCATCCAAAAAGTCATAGCCATACCCAATGCAACTGAGATTTTTCCTTTTTCCCATATTCTATAAGTTTTATAGTTTTGTGTTTTACATAAGTCTATGATCCATTTTGCATTAATTTTTGGGAACAGTAATATCTGTAATAAGTCTGTAAGATCTGTAATAAAAGTAAAAGTCTAATAAGTGTAATAATCTGTCTAGACTATTTTCACTTTTTTGTGTGTGGATGTCCAGTTGTTCCAACACCATTTACTAAAAAGACTTTCCTTTCTCCATTAAATTTACTTTACTTGCTATCAACATTCAGTTAACTATATTAGTATGGGTCTATTTCTGGGCCCCTTATTCTATTCCTTTGATCTATTATCTATTCTTTTGCCAACAGCACATAGTCTTGATCACTGTTGCTTTATAGTGAAGTCTTGAAGTCAGGCGCTGTCAGTCCTCTGTCAGTCCTCTAACTGACAAGTAACTAGTTAGAGAACTGTTAGTCCTCTAACACTGTTCTTCTTCAATATAGTGTTGGCTATTCTGGGTGTTTTGCCTCCTCATACATACTTCAGAATCACTTTGTCAATATCACAAAATAACCAGGGGGGTTTGGATTGAAGTTGCATTGAATTAACAAACGTACTTGAGAAGAACAGATATATTGATAAAATTTTAAGTCTTCCTATACATGAACATGGAACAAATTTCCATTTATTTAGATCTTTTTCTTTGACTTCTTTTCATCAGAATTTTACAAATTTACACATAGATCTTGTTTATTTGCTAATTTTATACCCATTTCTCTTTTTTGATGTTAATGTAAATGGCCCTGATAATTTCCGTTGCTGTGCTGTTATAATAAGAAAGTATATGACTTCTGTATATTAACCTTGTATCCTGAGCCCTGCTATATGCACTTATTATTTCCAGTAGTCTTTTTGTTAAATTTTTCGTATTTTCTCCCTTTTTCCCTCACCTCTCAGCCCCTGGCAACAACTCTTCTACTCTCTTGTTTCTATGAGTTCAACTATTTTCTTAGATTCCACATTTAAGGGATACCATGCAGTTTTGTCATTCTCTGTCTGGCATATTTCATTTAGCAGAATGTCTTATAGGTTTATCCCTGTTGTTGCAAATGACAGAATTTCCTTCTAAGGTTGGATGATATTCCATTGTGTATATGATATGTGTGTGTGTGTGTGTGTGTGTGTGTGTGTGTGTGTGCGCGCGTGCATGCACATATATAATTTCATTATCTATTCATCCACTGATGAACAATTAGGTTGTTTACATATCTTGGCTATTGTGAATAATGCTGGAATGAACACAGAAGTATAGATAAGTCTTCAAGATGATGATTTCAATTTCTCTGGACACACACCCAGAAATTATATATGGATTGCTGGATGATAAGATACCTCTATTTTTACTTTGGAGGAATCTCCAAACTGTCTTCCACAGAAGTTGTAACCACTTTATATGCCCACCAAGAGTATAAGAGTTCCCTTTTCTCCACACTTTTGTCAGCATTTATCTTTTGTCTTATTAAAAAGTTTGAGATGATATTTCACTGTGGTTTTGATTTGCATTTCCTTGATGGTTAGTGATGCTGAACACCTTTGCAAATATCTGTTGGCCATTTCTAAGTCTTCTTTGGAAAAATGTCTATTCACGTCCTTTGCTCAGTTTTTACTTGGATTATTTGGGGTTTTTGCTATTGATTTGTATGAGTTCCTTGTATAATTTAGATATTAAACTGTTACGGGGATATGTGGTTTACACATATTTTCTCACATTCCATCAGTTGTCTTTTCATTTTGTTGATAGTTTCCTTTGCTGTGCAGAAGAGCGGTAGCTTGATGTAGTCCCACGTGTTCATACTTGCCTTTGTTACCTTTGCTTTGGTGTCAAATACAAAAAAATCAGGGTCAAGATTAACGTCAAACAGCTTACCCACTATGTTTTCTTCCAGGAGTTTTATGGTTCAGTCTTAGGTTCAAGTCTTTGAGTTGATTTTGGTGGATGATGTCAGATAGAGGTCTGATTTCATTCTTTTGTATATGGCTGTCCAGTTTTCCCAATACCATTTATTGAAGAGACTATCCTATCCCCATTTTATGCATTCTTAGCTCCTTTGGTTGTAAACTAACTGAGCATGTATGCATTTACTTCTGGGCTCTCTGTTCTGTTCCATTGATCCATGTGTTTGTTTTTATGTCAATACCCACACTGTTTTGATTATTGTAGGTTTGTAATAAAATTTGACATCAGCAAGCATGATGCCTCCGGTTTTGTTCTTTCTCAAGATTACTTCAGCTTTTCACAGTCTTTTATAGTCCCATGCAAACTTTAATACTGTTTTTTTTCTATTTCTGTTAAAAATACCAATGGTATTTTAATAGAGATTGCATTGAATCTGTAAATTACTTTGAGTAGAATGGACATTTTAACAATATTAATTCTTCCAAAACCATGAACATGGACTATCTATTTACCTGTGTCTTCTTCAATTACTTTCAACAGGCCTAGTGTTTTCTGCTTTAGAAGGCCATTAATTATTGATTCAATTTCTTCAATAGATATAAAGCTATTCAGATTATCTATTTCTCCTTGTGTGACTTTTGGTAAACTATGTCTTTCAGTGAATTGATTCAATTCATGTCAGTTACCAAACTGTGGGTATAGAGTTGTTCATAATAGCCCTATTAATTATTCTTTTAATATCCATGGAATCAGCAGTGATAGTCCCTCTTTCTATGATATTAATAATTTGAGTCTTCTCTCTTTTATTTTTGGTTAGCTTGGCTCAAGGTTTATCAGTTTTATTGATCTATGAACCAGCCTTTGGTTTCATTACCTCTTTTGATTTTCTATATCAAAACTATTTGTTTCTGCTCTAATTTTTATTCTTTTTTTCTGATTACTTTGGACTTAATTTGCTCTTCTTTTTCTACCTTCTTAAAATAGCTGAGATTATTGATTTTAGAAATTTCTTCCTTTCTGGGGTGCCTGGGTGGCTCTTCAGTTAAGCATCTGCCATCAGCTCAGGGAATGATCCCAGGATCCTGGGACCAAGTCCAGGTCAGGCTCCCTGCTCGGGGGGGAGTCTGCTTCTCCCTCTCTCTCTGCCTCTGCAGCCTACTTATGTGCTCTCTCCCTCTCCTTCTCTCTCTCAAGTAAATAAATAAATCTTTTTAAAAAAAGATATTTCTCCTTTATATAAAATTAATGCTATAAATTCCTTTCCAAGCACCGGTTTTGGTGATGCCACAAATTCTGATAAGTTGAATTTATTTTCAATTAGTTGAAAATACTTTTTAAAAATCATTTATTTATTTATTTATTTATTTATTTATTTATTTATTTACTGCAGAGAGAGAGCACGAAAGCAAGCACAAGCAGGGGAGCAGCAGGCAGAGGGAGAAGCAGGCTCCCCACTGAGCAAGGAGCCTGATATGGGACTCCATCCCAGGACCTAGAGATCATGACTTGAGCTGAACAGACACTTAACCAACAGAGCCATCTAGACACTCCTTAATTGAAATACTTTTTTAAAAAAAGATTTTATTTACTTTTTTGACAGAGAGAGATCACAAGTTGGCAGAGAGGCAGGCATAGAGAGAGAGGGAGGAAACAGGCTACCTGCTGGGCAGAGAGCCCTATGCGGGGCTCGATCCCAAGACCCTGGGATCATGACCTGAGCTGAAGGCAGAGGCTTTAACCCACTGAGCCACCCAGGCACCCCTTGAAATACTTTTTAATTTCTCTTTAAGACCTTTTATTTGATCCACATGTTTTTTGAAGTATGTTGGTTAATCTCCAAATATTCTGGGATTTTAATTCCATGTAGAGAGAGCAAGTTTTGCATAATTTCTATTCTTTAAAATTTGTAAAGATGTGTTTATTAGCCAGAATATGGCCTGTTTAGGTGAATCCTCTTATGGGCTTGAGAGGAATGTGTATTCCACTGTTGCTGGATGAACTATTCTACAAATGTCAATTTGATCTAGTTGATTAATACTACAATTCAGTTCAACTACCTCCTTTCTGATATTCTGCCTGCTGGATCTGTCAATTACTGACAGATGGGTTTACCAAGATATCTTAGCAGGAAGAGTATTTATATAAAATACCATTTTAGTATCTTTTAAATACTCATGTATTTTTTTCTCATTTGATCTACTAAAGAAGTTGACAATTGTAAACAATTTTCTACTACTAATCATCCTTGTATTCTTAATGTTATTTTTATTTCTACTTTTTATGTCCTTCTAGATTATGTTTAATAGTATATTATTTGAGATTTTTACTTCAATATTTAAATTTAATTGTTCAAATTATTCTTTGTGGCTTCTCTTTTTTTAAAATCATTATATTGACTTTGTACAAATGAACTGAGACAGTTTCCCTTTTTTAACTCTACAATCTGAAATAGTTTAAATTATAGAGAAATTATCTGCTTCATGAAGACCTAAACAAATTCCTGATAAAATCATATGGATCTTGCCCAAATTTTAGAAGTCTTTAATAACTTTTTAATTTCTTTCATAGTTAATTTTCTATGTCTTCATGAATCATTTATCACAATTTTCTTATAGATTCTCAAATTTATTAGCACAGTTACACAAAGTATTCTAGGTATTTAATTTCCTCTGATTATGAATCTCAAGTGATTGTGATTTATTTATTCCTTCCTTTCTTCTTTCTCTTCTTTCCTTTCTTCCTTCCACCCGTCTTTCAATCCTTCCTTCTTTTTCATTAGGCAAGATAAAAATTATTTTTTAAAATGCAACATATCCAGAGAGAGACAAATACCATATGATTTCACTCACATGTGGAATTTGAAAGAACAGATGAACATAGGGGAAGGAAAAAAAAAGTAAAATAAGACAAAAACAGACAGGGAGGCAAACCGTAAGAGACTCCTAACTACAGGAAACAAACTGAAGGTTGCTGGAGAGGAGGTGGGTGGGGGCTGGCGTAACTCTGTGATGGGCATTAAGGAGGGCACTTGATGGAATGAGCACCGGGTGTTGTATGCAACTGATGAATTATTAAATTCTACCTCTGAAACTAATAATATAGTATATATTAATTAAATTGAATTTAAATTAAAAAATCTAATTTTCAAAATGCAATATATCCTTGCTTGAAGTCTCTCAAAGATTTTAGTAGGATAAAATCTAAATTACCTATTAATACAAAACAAAGTGCTCTACAAGTTGGCATATAACTACTTCTCTATCTCATTGCTACCCTTATTCTACACTGAATATGTCTGGTTTTATTATATTCTTTCATCTTTTTTTAATGATTTTATTTATCTATTTGAGAGAGAGAGAGAAAATACGAGCAGGAGGCAGGGAGAGAGAGAAGCAGACTCCACGCTGAGCAGGGAGCCCGATGTGGGGTTTGATCCCAAGACCCGAGGGCCTGAGCCCAAGGCAGATGCTTAATCGACTGAGCCATCCCAGCACCCCTTATTCTTTCATCTAAACGAAACTGTCTCTCCTAAAAATGTCCCTTACCCTGTCCTCAGCTTTTCTCTCTCTGGACACCTTCTGCTGGTCCCAAGACCCACCATGTTGTGCCCTTTCTGGGAAGTCCGCCCTGAAGGTCTCAAAGCTGAGATAAGTATCCTCATCTTCTGTGGCGTTCTCCTCTTCTTCTAGACCTAGAAATGCTGATTTCCCTTGGAGCCTAATCCTCTCACTTTTTCTCTATCTTCAATCCCAGAAGAAAGCCAGCCTCACGACATTAAATACCATGTTTACAGAGATGAGTTCTGTATTTTTTATTTCCAGCTATGACTTTGCCCTGTCCATTTAATATCTCTATGCAGACAACTACTTGATACCTGAAGCACAATGTATCCAAAATGGAAAGCTTGACCCCACTGCCTCTCCCCAAGTCTGTTATTCTCTCCCCGCTCCCCATCTCACAGAACAACGCCAATACTCATCCAGTTTGTTTAGTTCAAAATCTTGGGAGTTATCCTTGCCTCTACTCTTTCTCTTATAACCCCATCCCCAGTCTAGTAGTAAAACTTGACCTCTCTACCTTCAACAATATTTCTTACCACTTTCATCCTACCCCAGTTGTCCAACAAAGCATTATTTCCTACCTAGATTACACCCATAACGTTCCAATTAATGACCCCTTTTCTTCCACACTTACTGACCTATAGCATATTTATTCTCCACACAGCAATCAGTGTTACCCTTTAATATGTAAGTCAGATTATCACCACCACTCCCAATTTTCCAATGGCCTCATGTTTCAATTCAGAATAAAATCCTAAGTATTAACTGCGGCCTACAAGGCCAGAAAATATCTGACTCCTGACTATCTCATTTCGTGCCACTTCTACCTCCAATGATAGATACATCACTGCCACACTAAATCCCTTGTTATTCCTTGAACACACCAATGCCTACTCTTGTACTATTCCCTCAAAATGGAAAGCTTATCTCTTGGAAATCCAAATGATTCTATTTCTCATTTCATTCAGGTCATTTATTTTTCTTCTAAGTTCTTGTCATTACCTGAGATTAAATAAGATTCATCCCTAGCACATTATAAACTCTGTAAAGTCAGGAGACTTGTTTATGACATACATACCTATAAATTGCCTGGTATGCAGTAGGTGCTTCATAAAAACTTATAGAATCGATGAGGGATTGAATGTATTTATGGTGCTATCCTAGTACTTTTCACATGGTTCTTTATAGAAGTCACAGTGTCTGTCCTCCCTGCAGATTATAAACTCTAAATCCAATGACCAAGTCTACCCAAGAACCTACCAGATTGTTACACAGGAGGTACACAAACAACATCTGTGATGGAGTAATTTAATAAATAACTTCATTCTATTTTGTAGGAGAGTAAGGAAATTCTTATGAACAAGGAAAGCTAAGAATGCCAGCTTAATTATGTCACATATGGCAGAAACAAGAGGCAATTCTGCAGGAAAATACCTTGAAGACCTTCTGATTATTTTGCCCCTTTTTATAGCATAAAGGTTTCCATCTGCAAGGGAAAGTTTTCTGGAAACAGTAGCTTAGGAAAATACACAACATGTAGCTGTTATAATTGCCATGTTTATACTGAGTTCTGGGGTAGTTGGTCTGAAACAGTCCTGGTAAAAATAAACTTTCAGTGTGTTTCAAGCAATCAGCGTTTCCAATAAGCACTTGTCAACATGACCTTTAGTGGTCTCCAGAACCTCTCCTCTACTAAGTATTTAACTGGCTACTCAACTCCTATGGCTTCCTGTCTGCCTTTAATTTTCCCTCAGCAATTTTACTGCTGGAGCAACAGCACACTGCACAAGCCATCCTTTGGGAGGAATTCTGACCATAATTTGAAAAGCTCTTGAAATAAGAAAATTGCAGTGGGTTAAGGGAAGAGTAGCATAGTCCCCATATGAGAGACCAGTATAAATGAACTTCACGTTTTAACTCCCTAAATCCCTCTTTTCTGGTGAACATTAAACTACAGTCCCTCCCACATTTTCTTTCCTGGAGAAGTTTTGGCTTTCACAGTAAATCAAGTGCAAATATTTTTTGATGCAACTATGGCCCATGCTCCACAATAATAATAATATTTAGTAGTAATTGTAATTCCTATTAAACTGTCTAAGGTAATTCTAAAGTTCTTAAAGGTCTTATCATGCTCATTCCTGGGTTGTCTTTATTAGACAAATCTTTTCTTCACTAGAAGTGTTTCAATATTAATATAACAAGACATTGTTGAAAAGATTACAAGTAATAATACCAATATAATACAACATATAATAAAAATTTTTTTAGGTAATTTGAAACGAACCAACCATGGTGACATCATGAATGTATATCTCATCTAGCAGCTGACCTAATCACATATGAACATAAAGAATATTTTGGGAACCTCTCTTTTTTTTTCAGCTTTATTGAGGTTTAATTGAAAACAAAATTATATTTAAAATGTGCACAGGGACACCTGGGTGGCTCAGTCAGTTAAGTGCCTGCCTTTGGCTCAGGTCATCATCCCAGGGTCCTGGGATCAAGTCACACATCGGGTTCCTTGCTCAGCAGGGAGCCTGCTTCTTTCTCCCTCTGCCTGCTGCTCCCCTGCTTATGCTCAGTTTCTCTCTCTAACAAATAAATAAAACCTTTAAAAAAATAAAAATTTCAAAATGTGCATTATGGTTATTTGAGATATATATATATGTATATATATACATATATATATAAAATGAAAGGATTCTCATCATCTAGTTATTAATACTGATTACCTTGCATACTTTTTTTTGGTGAGAACACTTAAGTTATATTCTCTTAGAAAATCTCAATTATACAACACGGTATTATCAACTGTAATTATCACGTTTTACATCAGATCATCAAATCTTACTCATCTTATAGTTGAAGTTTGTACCCCTTTACCAATTTCTATTTCCCCTATCCTCCAGGCCCTGGCAACTACTTTTCTCTGTTTCTGTGAGCTTGACTCCCCCCCACAACCCTTAAGGATTCCACATATATGTGATACCATGCAGTATTTGTCCTTCTCTGGTTTATTTCACTTAGTGTAATGCCCGCAAAGTCCATCCATATTGTCACAAATGGCAGAATTTCCTTATTTTTCTTGCTTGAATAATATTGCACTATGTATATATACCACATTTCCTTGACCCATTCATCTGCTGATACACACTTTAGTTGTTTGCATATCTTGGCTATTGTAAATAATGATGCAATAAATATGGAAGGATAGATATCTCTTCAAGATGATGGTTTTTATTTCTTTGGATATATGGTAGTTCTGTTTGTAATTTCGTGGCTAATCTCCATACTGTTTTCCATAGAGACTGTACCAGTTAACAGACCCAGGTACAGCACACAAGGGTTTCCTTTTTCCTAACAGCTTTGCAAGCATATGTTCTCTCTTGTCTTTTTGATGATAGCTACTCTAACAGGTATGAGGTGATATCTCATTATAGCTTTCATTTGTACCTCCTCTATGATTAGTGTGGTAAACATCTTTTCATGTACCTGTTGGCCATCTGTATGTCTTCTTCAGAAAATGTCTATTCAGTACCTCTGCCCTCTTTGGATTATCTGGGTTTTTGCTGTTGAGTTGTCTGAGTCATTTATACATTTTGGATAGTAACCCCTCATCAGATATATGATTTGGAAATATTTTCTCTCATTAACATCAGTTGCTTTTGTGTTTTGTTGATGGGTTTCCTTTGTTTCACAGAAGCTTTTCATATTAATATACTCATACTTATTTTTTCTTTTGTTGCCTTTACTTTGGGATCAAAAACTCAATGCCAACACCAGTGCCAAGGACTTTACCCACTGTTTTTTCTTCTAGAAGTTTTATAATTTCAAATCTTTCATTCAAATCTTTAGTCTATTTTGAGTTTATTTTTTTTGTACAGTGTAAAAATGGGGTGCAGTTTCATTCTTTTGCGTGTGGCTGTCCATTTATTGAAGAAACTGTTCTTTCCTCACTGTGAATTCTTGTGTATATACTCTGTTGTAAATTAAGTGACCATATAAACACATGGGTTCTGGACTCTCTGCTCTGTTCCACTGACCTATGCATATGTGTTTATGCTAACACCATACTACTTTGATTACTATAGCTTTATAATATAATTTGAAATCAGGAAGTATGATGCTTCCAGTTTTTTTGTTCTTTCTGAAGATTGGTTTGGCTACATGTAGGTTCTTTTTCATTTCATTTCTTATAACAGAAAAAGAGAAGATCTTACTAATAGTTTTTATCTCATAAAATACGATAAGCAGTTATGAATCAAATTTGATTTCTTGTCTTAAATCTCCTTTCAAGGGAAGGTGCCAATAAATAAGCAAAGAGGATAAAAGGATGGTAAAAAGTAGACATCAATGGACATAAATCATGATTTCAACTGACAACTTTATATCTCATTAATATCAACCTCCAGATTTTAAAAGGATGAAAAGATTTGATTCAAAACTAAAATAATCAAATAGTAACAGTAATAACAAAACCCCAAAACACACAGGTTGGCCTTTATGTCAGAATCTACCACTGTAGTGTTGTAGATGTTACCTTATTACTTTTTCTGCTTAATATTAATTTAAATCTAAGACGGCAATATAAAGGAGTTTCGTAAGGCTCTTTTAAATTAAGTCATTTACTCTCCAGAGACTCTCTATCACTCCATCTTTTGTCCACAATAATGTCATTTTTCCCAATTTATCAAAATTTAGATCAAAACTATGTTGGCACCTTGCAAAAGGATTATAAAATTGCTGACTACAATACTAAGGGGCAGAAATTCCTCATTAAAAAGTAAGTTGAAAAAAAATGAACACAGAGAAGCAAGAACAGCTAATGTTAAAAATTTAATTGATGTTGATTGCAGCTATAACCACTATTCTCTAGACCACACTTAAGAACTCTTGACTAAGATGGGAGCCAATTGAGGAAATAGCCCTTTTCAAGTATAAAATACAAGAAGATTTAGCAGACAGAGTTATAGACATTTTTAAGTTTAAAAATCTAGAAATTAGCACTAATATTTGTTCTTCTAAGGAAATCATAAGCACTTCTCCTCAAAACCACGTTAGGAATCACACTACTATGGATATTGAGAGAAACAAAGACTCCTAGGTAGAATGCCCCAGACTATGCGCAGCAGAGGCCCTAGGGCTTTCTCACCTTAAAGGTTGTGGTGCCGTAGAGCTTGGTGGTGTGGACGGTCTCTGGAAGCACATTAGTGATGTTGGTGATGAATTCTTCCAAGTACTTACAGGATTTCTCCAAGTGTGTTGTATTGATGATAATCTGGACAAGCTAGAAAATAACAAGCACATGTAAGAGTCATTTGACTAATCACCCCACAACAAATGGCTCAGTATGAATCTGCTGGTAGAGGAAAAAAAAGAGGCAGAGAGACAGGGCCCATCTGTATTCTACAGAGGGCTTGTTAGGGCATGGGCTTAGGTTGTACTTCCTCTACAAAGCCTTCCCTGGCTCCCAAAGCATCTTGTATTCCCCCTACTATATAGGAGCACTTGTCACTCTCTTTTAAACATATGTCTTCTTCTGTTTAAGAGACTAGACTAAGAACAAAAACTGCTAGTGTTTAGCACAGTGCCTGGCAATAAATAATTGCCAAATGAATTAAATAACACGAACTCCTGCAGAAAGAACAAAAATAACTGAAATCGCAAGAAGTTTCAAAACTAGGCATAATGAACAGTGAGATGTTGGAAGAGGCTGCAGGATATTAACAAACTGCATTAGCTTATGGAAGAAACAACATGGGCATTACGGTCAGAGAAACCAGCGAACTAACTACTCACAAATTATTAATCTTAACTTCTCTAAGTGTTTCTTTTTTTTTTTTTTAAGACTTTATTTATTTATTTGACAGACAAATCACAAGTGGGCAGAGGCAGACAGAGAGAGAGAGGAGAAAACAGGCTCCCTCTGAGCAGAGAGCCGGATGCGGGGCTCGATCCCAGGACCTTGGGATCACAACCCGAGCCGAAGGCAAAGGCTTTAACCCACTGAGCCACCCAGGCGCCCCTCTAAGTGTTTCTTTGTCTGTAAACTGTTAATAGTAATTTCTAACTCACAGGGTTATTTTGAGGATTCAATACCCTTTTGTTACTACTACTTTCCTTTTCTAACAAGAGAAAGCCTGAAAAACAACAGTGCTGGTAAGATAAAAAGTCATCAACATTTTGAGGAACCTCCATGCTGTTTTCCAGAGTGGTTGCACCAGCTTGCAGTCCCACCAACAGTGGAGGAGGGTTCCCCTTTCTCCACATCCTCTCCAGCATCTGTCATTTCCTGACTTGTTAATTTTAGCCATTCTGACTGGTGTGAGGTGATATCTCATTGTGGTTTTGATTTGTATTTCCCTGATGCCGAGTGACGTGGAGCACTTTTTCATGTGTCTGTTGGCCATCTGGATGTCTTCTTTGCAGAAATGTCTGTTCATGTCCTCTGCCCATTTCTTGATTGGATTGTTTGTTCTTTGGGTATCATATGATCTCCCTGATATGAGGACATGGAGAAGCAACATGGGGGGGTAGGGGGATAGGAGAAGAATAAATGAAACAAGATGGGATTGGGAGGGAGACAAACCATAAATGACTCTTAATCTCACAAAACAAACTGGGGGTTGCTGGGGGGAGGTGGGATTGGGAGAGGGGGAGCGGGCTATGGACATTGGGGAGGGGAGGCGAACCATAAGAGACTATGGACTCTGAAAAACAACCTGAGGGTTTTGAAGGGTCAGGGGTGGGAGGTTGGGGGAACAGGTGGTGGGTAATGGGGAGGGCACGTTTTGCATGGAGCACTGGGTGTTGTGCAAAAAGAATGAATACTGTTACGCTGAAAAAATAAATAAAATGGAAAAAAAAAAAGATAAAAAGTCATCTATGAATAACTTTGAGAGGAGGATGAAAAAGAATGACTCTTATTGTCGTGATAGCATTAAAGTTTGTAAAGTAGTTCACAATTCATTTTCTTACATGGTCTTCCCAGCAACCTGGAAAACTAAGTTAAGTGGGCATAATTATTGCTTCTGTTTTACTAAACAGAAACCAAAATGAAATGATTTTCTCTAGATCACAGAACCTAAATGGAATTAGGACTCAATCCAAGTCTTCTACCTCAAATTAGGAACTCATCAAAACAACCTCTGGTAAAGTCTTTTGGCATAAACACAAAATGGCAGCTCTGGAGTGCTGCTCGCTTAGGTACACGAGGCTGAACTCTCACATTCTGGGTCTGTCATCAACTAGACCTCTCCATACTTTGATTCTACTCCACGTAGAAAACAAAATTAAATTTAAAAAAAGGAGGGGTACCCAACCACTTATTTCAACTATGAAAACTATTTCCCAGAGTCTAAAAGAAATACAAAGCGAAAATGAAATAGAACCTTCTTTTTTATTTCCCTTTCCTACATCTTTAGCTTCTTCTTTCCACAAGAACGTGTCTGGTGGTGGGGTTGTGGCAGGCAGGGGGAATTTGGGAGTATAAGGCTATGGATGAACTTAGGTCCTCCTCTAGTCCAGTCAGAGAGGGAGCCAGGAGAGAGTGGATAGATGATAAGAAGGGAAACTGGAAGTGAAGATGTAGGTGGGGGGTAATATACATTTTACAATCAAATGGTACTTCAAAATAATGCTTAAAAGTTGGAATTATACCTCAGTAGAAGTCACTGTATTACACTGTAGAATATTAAACAAAAATATTAATAAGATTATGATAGGAAAGTATACTCTTCTCTCCCCAGCAGCAAACCAGCACAGGACTGACACTGTTCATTCTCAAAAAAATTCATGTCAAATCGTAATGACAACGCTCTAGTAATAGACTGGACTAAGGGAAAAGGTACCTTCTATTCCCCAAGGATTGGCCAGAAAATGTCTACTTTTTTTTTTTTTTTTAATTTTATTTACTTGACAGAGAGTAATCACAACTAGGCAGAGAGGCAGGCAGAGAGAGGAGGAAGCAGGCTCCCTGTGGAGCAGAGAGCCCGATGCGGGGCTTGATCCCAGGACTCTGGGATCATGACCTGAGCCAAAGGCATAGGCTTTAACCCACTGAGCCACCCAGGCACCCCCAGAAAAAGTCTACTTTTGAAACATGAGGACAAAGGGCAGAAACCCAGAGACACAGTCCCCCCTCCAAAAAAAAAGTTAGGGCAACAATAGGACTAAATCTTTGTATTATTTCCCACAATTCATATTCAAGTTCATATTCCTTACTAAGCCCCTTCCCTTCATTCTATGGTTTGAATTGGAAGACTCTTGAGTTTTGGACACAGATACTACCTCTTTCTACAAAATTACCCAAAACATCAGACTTCTAACTGTAGAGTGCTCTAGGAAAAAAACACCTACCAAAATAAGCAACTCATCACCCTCTTCCTTTCAACATGTTTCTCCCTCAGAGAAAGAGTAAAATCATTTAAAAATTTTAAATCGTCTAAATTAAATCACTCCTCTTCCTGAGTGGGAAGGTGGCTACTGGCAAGGTTGTCTTGATGTCTAAGTCAGAAAAGTAAGAGGATTAATTTGGAGAACTGAAGAATTTCTATTTTGAAGTCAGCATTACCTATAGGGAACACATTCCATCTATCAAAAGAAATCCTAATAATAAGGAGGAATTGTGTCATGTTATTGAAATAAAAAACAGTGGCAGTCAAAGAGAAAATTGTCCTGTTTTGCAGGATATTGGCAGTTAAAAAAAAAATAAAAAGGAGGCGGCTTCACTGGGTACAGTAGTAATTTCCCTTGACTTTTTAAAGATCTGTCAACACAAAAGATCACCATGAATTACATCAATTGGCTGTCAGTCACTTTTGAAATGTTTCATTGCTGAGCATAGAATAGACTATTAAAACACTCTAGGATTACATTAGATACCATGTCATTTTCAAAGGGAATAATGTCTGTTAATGAGGTCTAAGTGATCTCTACTCCTGAATGACAGCTAACCAAAATCCTTACAAGGGCATTTACAAATGTAAAGCCAGATACTGTGGGGATAATTCTGAACTTAAGGACGCAATGAAGCAATTTCAGATATCAACTTCCATCAGAGTCTTGAGCTCCTTTGATATTTTTAATCCTCACTTCCCACTCTCTTACAAAAATATATCACTGCAGCAATCCAAACTGTCCTTAACATTCTTTCAAGGACATGGTATTAGCAACAGATTAGGTATTGGTTATGCTTATATAAAGTAGAGTTCTATGACGACTGTCTGAAAAAAAAAAGAAAGAAGAGAGAGAACACTATAAAGCAAGCAATCACCTTTCACAACTAAATGGCAGGAGTCACTTAGGTTAAAAAACCATTAAGAACCGAAAATTTTTCTGTCTCTCATTTCCAGAAGCAGAGAGAATCTAATGAGGACAGCACAGAAGAGATGGTGGAAGTCACCTGTTACCTTCTCTTGTTTCCCAAAGCAGAGAATGCAGGACATTCAGGCTTCAAAAGGACTAACCCAAAGCAAGAAAATGAGAAGTCACACTCTCTTCTCCATACCTCTAAGTCTTCTCCACTGTTAGATTTGCAAGGTAAGGAACTAAATAGCAGTGCTGGTTCCCATTCACAAAAATAAGATCTCCCAAAGATTTCCAGTAATTTTGCCTCCATTTCACCCCAGCAAAGATACAAAAAGCTGGATCAACGACTCATTTTTTTACCAACTCCAAAGCCAATACCTAAAATACTGAAGACTTGGAACTACTGGTTCTAAATTCACAGGTCTAGTACAAGGGTTATATCTGATAGGACTTAATTATAAAATATTAGCAATATTATTAGCAATATCATTGCTGTTAATAGCGGATGCTGAACATTGTTATGTGAGAGATAACACAGGATAGAACCATGTGGTCATCAATCAAATAATATTCAAAAGAAAGGCTGAATGAAAAGCATCGGTTATTTATTCAGGTCTCCTGGGGCACTATTATAAACATAATAAAATATATATATAAATATTTAATAATGAATCACTAATAGGACTCTTAATTTCCTTAACTTTACCCTAATAACCTACCTACCTACTTTCCTTTTTTCTTTCTTCTCTCTTTCATCAATAAAGAACTCCTATGTGCCAAGGAATGAGAGACAGCTATACAATCACACACAAGAAAAAGTCCTTGGTCTTGTGGAAATTAGAGTAACCACACACACATAGAAACATATAGCATAATGTCAAGTAGTAATAAGCATGGGGAACAGCAGTGAAATAAGGAATTACATGGTGATGGTAGATCTCTGAGTGGTCAAGAAAGGCCTCCTTAAGGAACTGACATTTGAGTGGAGACTTAAATAAAGTGCCAGGTGTATTATGTCTATCATCTATAATAAATACATTTTAAAATCCAATTTATATCTTAAGTTTATCAATTCATTCTTCATAAAGATATAGGCTGTTTTTTGATTCATCTTAAAATTTTCTTTCAAACTTAAGTAATTCTCTCATATTCCGAGAGTAATAAACTGGTGGTTTATTTCCTTTTACTCTATGATACTGATGTTTTTAAATTAATGTAGTGAAAGAGCGAAGGTTTAGAACAAAAGAAATTGATTTCAAACCTTACTTCAAATCTTGTTTTTTTAAAAGAAAATTTTGTCTTTCAAAACATCTCAAATTTTATTTCCAAACTACCTACTGGTTATGTGGCCTTAAGCAAAGTTAGTATCTTTCGTCATCTTAAAATTGAGATAACATCAATGTCATATCAAAGAAATAATCAATATAGTATAAATTATTAAATATAAATACTAATATAAATAATAAAACACTGAGTCTAATATATACCAACTTCCTGTAAGCTATTATTGATATGGACGTACTTATTGTATCTCCAGCTAAATATGGCTTAAGAAAATATACAACCATTCTGACTAGTCTCACTTTAACTGCTATCCACTAGCCAAAGCGGACACTTAAGACTACAAAATCACCACATTATCGAGTTCTGACCAAATCTCTTTTCCATACCCCCAGATATACTTTCTCTCTGCTTCAACCCCAACACTTGCTCTGGATCTCTACTTTTAGCTGAAGATCTTTCACTGAGAAAGCAGAGTGTTTGGAGTCTGTCACCATAAAATATGCCCAGCCACCACCATCTGCATCCACATACTCTGAGTCTCGGCTGTTCCCAGAGATGAACTTGACACCACCTAAAGCCAATCCCTCTGCTTGTGCATCAGATTCTAAAGTCGCTCTCCTTCTCCAGGACATTACTCCAAAGATTTCCCTCTTTCTCCTCTATCATCAACTTTTTGCTTTCTGTTGAATCATTCTCATCAGAAATAACATGCTGTTACTTTTCCTATTAAAAAACAAAACAGGGCACCAGGGTGGCTCAGTGGGTTAAGCTACTGCCTTCGGCTCAGGTCATGATCCTGGAGTCCTGGGATCGAGTCCCACATCAGGTTCCCTGCTCAGCGGGGTGTCTGCTTCTCCCTCTGACCTTTCCCCTTTCGTGCTCTCTCTCTATCTCAGTCTTTCTCTCTGAAATAAATAAAAACTTTTAAAAAATAAAAATAAAAAAACAAAATGAACAAAACAAAAAACTTGTGCTTAACCCACTTCCGTTGCCAACTACCTCCTCATTTCCTTGCTTACCTTTGTAACAAAATTCCCTAAATCAGCTGTCCTCTGCTTGTTGGCTCCAAATCCACTTTCCATTCTTCAAATTGTTTAAGTCAACACTTTATTTTAAAATGGTTCTATATTACAAAATAGTTGCAAAGAGATCCCAAATATGCCACACCCAGTTCCCCCTATTCTTACCGTCTCATATTACTATGGTACCTTTTCCACAACTACGGGACCAACATTGGTATATACTACTAACAGAGCAACACACTTTATTTCAATATTACTAGTTTCTCCCTAATGTTCTTTACCATTTTCAGAATCCAGTCTAAGATCCCACATTACATTTGGTTGTCACGTCTCCTTAGCCTCATCTGGTCTGGGACGGTTTCTTAGATTTTCCTTGTTTTTGATGATCCTAACAGTTTTAAGGAGTACTGATGAGGTATTTTGTAGAATATCCTTCAGTTTTGGTTTGTTTAAATTTTTTATCATGGTTAGAGTGTATTTTGGGAGATCACAACTGCCTTCTCATCACATCACATCAAAGGTGCATGCGATCAGTATCACTTACCAATGATTATGTTAACCTTGATCACCTGGCCAAGGTAGTGTCTGGCAGGTTTCTTCACTGTAGAGTAACTTGTTCCCTCTTTCCATACCCTACTTTGTAGATGCAAGTCATAAGCACAAGCTACATACAAGGAGTGGGAGCTAAGCTCCAGCTCCTTGAGAGGGCACAATCTACATCAATTATTTGAAATTCTTCTGTACGGGACCACTCTCTTTTAAACCACTCCCTCAGGAGTTTCCTAGCATCATTCTATTAAAAATGGTCTTACTGAGGTCACCAACATACTCCAAGCTGCTAAGTCCCGTAGTAATTCTTCACCTTCCTCTTCGATCATCAGTATTTGTCAAGCTGACCACTTCCTCCTTCTTGACATACTGTTTTCACTTGACTTCCGAGACACCATACTCCTGTTATTGTTCTTGGTTTGGTTTTGTTTTTTTCCCCTTCTTTAGTGGGTCATTCCCAATTTCCTTTGTGAGTTCCTCTTTTCTCCTGACTCCTTAAATGGAGTGCCCAAGAGTTCGGTCCTTCATCTTCTCTTCTCCATCTTTACAAATTCCCTTAGTAATATTATCTGATCAGGTGGCTATAAATATTATTTGTATTTCCCAAATTTTTATCTCCAGCACAAACCTCTCTTTCAAACTCCAAACTCGTATGCAACTGCTTACTCAATATTGCAAGATATATGTGAGTAAACATTACAAATTAAGTATGTCCAAAACCAAATTTCCAATCTTCCACCCTAAACCTAGCCCTACCCAAAGATTTTGCCATCACGGTGCATGGTATATACAACCTTATAGCTGCTCGAATCAAAACATCTTGGAGTTACCTTCCACTCCTTGCTTTCTCTCTCCCTTCACATCCAGCCATCAGGAAAGCAATGCTGACTCTACCCTCCAAATCTGATCACCTGTCACCACCTCCATGGCTACCACCCATGCTGCCGTCAAATGATTTGCCATCAAATCATTAGTGTCATAGCTTCCTAACTGGTCTCCCTGTTTATACCCTACAGCTGATTCTCAAAACCACAGTCAATGTTATTCCTTTGAAATATGTCACATTGCATCACTCATCAAATTCCTGCAATAGCTTTCCACTTCACTCAAAATAAAAGCCTAACACTTCACACGGGCCCACCACAGATCCCTAGCACCTCTGTGATCTAATCTCCTGCTTGTCTTCCCTCTTCTCACTCCACTCTAGCTTTACCCTAGCTTCCATTTTATTCCCCAAACTGACCAGTAACTTCATACTTTCAGACCTTTGCTCTAACCCCTGCCAAGAATGTTTTTTGCCCTTCAATGATAACTCACCATCTTTTTATTAAGATCAACCTTGAACCTCCACAAGGCCCCTGATTCCCTTAACCCAGGTTCCTTCTTTCTCTTCAATAAAGCATTCACCTCCCTCTATCATACTAGATGATTTACTATTTATTTTGCTTATTATCTGTTGTGTTTTCTGCCACTAGAATGTAAGCAAGGACCTCTTTTGTTGCTGTCCTTGTTGTTCACTTACTTATCTATAAGGTTTAGATTGGTGCCTATAAACAGTAGGTACTCAATTAATACTATGAAGTTAATAAGCAAGTTATTTATCTTAACAGGTTGTCTTGCTCTAATCTTCTAAATTCTCTTAGTTGAAAAACCATCTCTGCAACTAAACCTGACAATCACGGTTTACCTGCCCAGACCTCTTTCTTAACAATACCAGGTAATATGCCTTGAGTATAGGTGCTGTTCTAAACACTTCATATGTTCATCCAATCCTCACAACAACCCTCTGAAATACATGCTCTTATTGTCCACATTCTACACATAAAGCCAAGCCATTTCCCCCAGCACACATTTGTTAAGGGGAGAGAACCCAGGCAGAATTGGAACCCAGGCACTCTGCTTTAGAACACATGTTCTTTTTTTTAATTTTTTTTTATTTTAAGATTTTATTATTTATTTGACAGAAAGACACACAGAGAGAGAGCACAAGCAGGGAGAGTGGGAGAGGGAGAAGCAGGCTTCCCGCTGAGCAGAGAGCCCAATGTGGGGCTCCATCCCAGGACGCTGGGATCATGACCCGAGCCAAAGGCAGACGCTTAATGACTGAGCCCTAGAACACATGTTCTTAACCACGGCTCAGCTGCCCTTCTTCCCACAGACCTAGAGGCAGCAGCCTAAGAAAAACAACTAACCCTGTGCTGACTGAATAGGGATAGGCACATACGGTCTGCAAGGGCAAGGCATTTAAACTACAGCAAGCAAGAACTCAAAGGAAATTTTGTTGTCTTGGCTCAACATGGGGAAGCAAAGAAGCAATGAGGAAAGCAAGAAAGCTAGAGTACAGAGAGAAAAAGATGAAAGGATAGAGTGTATGGACAGGAAAAAAAGAGGACATGAGATATTACGCAAATTCAAACAAGACAGGTCGACAGAGAGACATGAGCTTATGGGAACTTTCAAGTCCTAAAAGATTGTCTGACAACCTGACATAGGACTCAGTGAGTTTTGTCTGCTTATAATACATCTGTTGTTTGAATGGCGATGTGCTCACTGACACAAAATCATCTCTAACTAGAACAATTTCCATGTTACTATGGACTTCTTGTAAAAATCCCTTTGTTACAATGAAATAATTAAATCGATATGAAAGGCAGTACATTACAGTACAAGTGAATTAAGTCTGGGAAAAAAACAACCCAGACATAGGTCTCATTTTTATCATTTTGTTAACTACATAACCGTGGGCAATCTCCCTAAACTTTAATTACGCTTTCCATAAAATGGGAATAATAACACATGCCCAGCGAGTTCCAAATGTGACTGTTCCAAATGAGATGGTATGTGTGATGGGCTTTGCAGAGTACAAACTGTTCCACAAATGTTACCTAGCATGATGATGATTTTAGATGGGAACTCACTTGAGTTTCCTGTAAATGAGGATATAATGTCTTCTTTTCCCAAAGGGGAGTAACACAGTTATTCAAAGATACACTGGATGGTAATAAAAATCACTGGGTCTGTATTTATCTATACATGTATACACCATGGTAATAGCCAAAATAAATAAATGTGCTCAGATGCTCCTTTAGCCATGTGCAAAGATGTTGATAACAAAAGTGCATTATTGCCTAGAAAGAGCCAATGACTTAGGAAGAATAGCCTTCACTGAAATGGTGCCAAGAACTATGATACAGGGGCACCTGGGTGGCTCACTGGATTAAGCCTCTGCCTTCAGCTCAGGTCATGATCTCAGGGATGGAGCCCCGCATCGGGCTTTCTACTCAGCGGAAAGCCTGCTTCCCCTTCTCTCTCTGCCTGCCTCTCTGCCTACTTGTGGTCCCTCTCTGTCAGGCAGATAGATAAAATCTTAAAAAAGAAAAAAAAAAAAAAAGAACTACTGAGTCTTCCTATCCTGACCTGATGTGTGCATTACCCTAAAGGCCAATGGAGTCAGGAAAACTGAAGAACTGAGAAGTTGGGTCTATCTCTTAAGATGACATGGTAAGGGGCGCCTGGGTGGCTCAGTCAGTTAAACATCTGACTTCAGCTCAGATCATGATCCCAGGGTCCTGAGATCGAGCCCCATGCCGGGCTCCCTGCTCAGCAGGGAGTCTGCTTCTCCTTCTCCCTCTGCCCCTCTCCCTGCTTGTGCTTTCTTTTTCTCTCAAATAAATAAATAAAAATCTTAAAAAAAAAAAAAAAGATGTCACAGTAAATCAATGTTACAGCCACAGCTAAACTCAAGACCCTTCTAAGGCCAAAGCTGTTGCTATCACACCAAGTTTACTTGTTTAAAATGTTTGAGGACACTGTTAAATCAAATGGCATCAGAAAAGTTATATCAAGAGTTGTAATACAGAGACAGCTGACAAAAAATAATAAGTTTCCTGTCCTACTTGGGACTCATAAAAAAGGAGAACAGTATGATATAACAAATGTAGGAGGGCCTCCGACTTTTCACTCCACTTCACTCTACTCTCCTTTTTTCTTAGCCTTCGTGATGATGAAAAGAAGTTAACCTATTCTCAGACACATAAAAATAATACCTAATATTTCTATACCAAGCAACAGAAAGGAAGCTCTGCAAAATGAGGGAACTGTCCTTCGAATGTAACTTTCAATTGTAAAAAGTTTGTTCTAAGTGTAACTCAAACAGTGCCTAAGTTCCACATTACAATATTTTAAAATCTTAACACAGGGAAAGGAACAAGCAGTCCAAAATCAGAAGGAGATGTTCACCTGGCTTCCAGCTGTCTTTACCCATGACTCAGCATCATTAACCATTTGCCTACTTCCACCGTTATCTTTGACAGTGTATATCTGAAAATGTCAATTTTTTCTAGAGCAACTGACTTTCAAACTATACCACCTCTATAAGTAAAACAGATGGCCAACAGCCTTTCCCTTTCCCTGTGAAAAAAATTCCTCCAAGCTCTCACTTTTGGCACTATAATTTCCATAAAATGGTAGGTTGACGCTCCCATGCAATCCTGGGTTTCCAAGAGAAAGGAAACTTCACATCTTTCTAAATTTTAGGACTATACGCCAAAGTGCCAAATCTTCAGTTTGCCAAGATACTGTTCTCAACGTGTGTGTAATATCCCTCCTCGTTTTGTGAGATGCTGTAAGCTTCCAGAGAAATTTGACGATTGCCTTTCTCTCACATTTCCGCAATCCCAAATCCCCAGACTTAGATGCTGATAAAGAGTAATTTACCATCCATATACATGAGGTATCTCAAAAACAAAAGCTGAGTCTAACACTAACCATGGACTAGAACCGCCAACATCCTTGGCGTCTGCAACTTACGCAGACAGAACACGATTGCATATTGTATGTTGTTTCAGAACTGCCACTCATTTAGATAGGAACTGGACGGTGACTATATTCTCCCACCAACAATTCTGTTTTTATGTAACTGATGACAAATAGTGCAAATTTAACACAACAACGTTGGAAAGGAAAACCAGTTAAGCTGGTGAAAATAATGAGAGAGAGAGACAGAGAGAGAGAAAGTGACTTTTCAAATATGTAATAGATTTCTCCGAAGTGACCAAAGAGAGAAACAAATGATCTGTTTTGCACTTTCACCATTAGGAATCCATTAGGAAAAACGTGATGGACCATATAGAAAGTTATAATTAACTCACAAACAGGCCCCAGAGCTTAGACATCTGTTCACACATTGCCTTGGCTGCCTCCATTAAGAGCAGCTTTACCTCAGTAAGTCCAATATTCTTCCTTTTAATGACATTCTGCAGGGAGTTGCTCAGAGTCCTGGTTAGCAACAGGTTTGTAGATTTGCGAATCATGTCATCGACTTCAGTGGAGCTGAAAAAGAATTCTCAAGAGTCAGTCATCCCAGGTAGCAGGACTACTTTGCAAACAAACAAGGTGCCAGTGTTACTTCTGATAACAATAACAACAACAACAACAACAACAATGATAATAGTGGCAGCAGCAAATAACATTTACCTTGTGCCAGAAATTAGATTCTAAGTATTTTAATATACGAAAATTCACTTAAACTTCAGACCAATGATACTAAATACTTTTATTATTACTTCTAATTTACAGAGGAGGAAATGAAGGCACAGAGAAGTTAAGTAGCTTATTCAAGGTCACATGGTAGGCACACAGCACAAAAAGGATTTTAACACAGGCCATCTAGCTCTAAAGCCCACAGCATTTAAACACTATGCTACTGTCTCCAGGGTAGATGAAGAATTCCCCTGCATGATTCCTTTCTCCTATGCTTCCAAGTTCCTTCATATATTGTTAATATTTAGAATTTTCCAACATGGACTCCCTATTGGCTTCCTGTACAATTAGCTGGTAAAGGCCCGTAAGAAAAGATCTCTCTGCTCCTCTACTGTCATCTTTCATATAAGGTCTATTTAGCTCTGATTCCAATATAAGTGTTTCAGACCAGCAGTTTAATTCAGCATAAATGTCTTATAATCCTAAATATCCCCAAAATGATCAATCTTTTTTTAACTTATTCACTGATTTTTAATCCAATGGACATTATTAAGCCCTGATCATATGGTGTTGTTGTTGTTTTAAGTAAACTCTATCCCCAGTATGGGGGTAGAACTCACAACCCCAAGATTGGGGGTTGAATAGTCTACCAACTGAGCCAGCCAGGTGCCCCAATAATGACATTTTCTACGCAACAAAGGAAACTAAACATATAGAAAATGATTCAATATCATCTTTATATACAAAGTTTTAAAAAAGACAATAGTCTTGTAACCAATAGGGTAAATTCTGGGCCTATACGGCCTTCATGAGCCCCTGAAAGCATCACCAAAGATGGCTTTCTATAAAAGATGTCCTTTTAAGACAATTATTCCCTCAATGATAAGGTTACTGTTGTAGAAATACTAGATTATAAACTCCAAGACATAACTATGAATAGAGATTTGTGAGTTCTTTGTAAATTTATTACTTGTGGACAGTGGTCACAAAATTTATCTCATCGATTTCTCTTTCTAGAGAAGAAAGTAAGAGGCTTAGTACAGTCAGACTTAAAGTCTTACAATTCTAAATATATAGCAAGCCACATTATCATGCTATGTGAAAAACAGAAAAATACTAAAAAGAAACAAGACTATAGAATGCAAGGACATAATCAGAAAAAAAATGATACATCAAAATATTTTTACAGGGTCCATGCAAAGATACATTTAACTGACCAATACCCTCTAGCCCACTGCTGACCTTTCCAAAATTATTACTGAACTGAAATGCTTCATTCCACAAATAAATGAGGTGCTGTGCATTGTGTTGGTGGAATAATGAGATCAAAATGGCAAATGAACAAAATAGCTATGGTTCCTGCCTTCATATATTAAACTCATAATTACATCAGGTCAATTGTAATATGAGCTACAAATAAGTATAGGTTGCTATAAAAGTGATTAACACAGGTGTCTAAAGTAATCTGGTGCTCCTGATATTAATTGTTCTCATGACATCCTATACTGATTATGTATCTCTACTATGATTTAAGATCCAGCAGAAGTTCCACATTTGGATATGATGTAGAAGATCAAGAAAAACCACCATGACCTCTGTAACAACAAAAAAGTTAGGTCTAATCTTAAAAGCTGTTATTTTCCTTCAATGTCAACACAGTGTAATTAACATAAACATACACACATACACACACGTACAACAGAACAAAACTGCATACCACACCAGGACACATCTTTGAATGGTGAGTGAAGGGTAGCAGTCACTTTCATATGTGAGTCTATTTGCCTAATCTGGGCACAGATGGATAAAGGATAAATGACTGAAACAGTCAGAGGCTGAAAGGCTTTGCTAAGATGAGGAGAAATCAGCCAAACCTTTCACAGTGTGGGCTACTATTACAGTTTGGAATCCGGGAGAGCCACAAAACAAAAATAAAGTAACTGACCCAACAATTCTCCCCTACAAGAGTTCTCCTCCATAAGAAATGGTGAGGGCAGTGTGAGAAATCAGAGAGAGATCTTGCAAATTTTGCAAGGGGTTTTGGATTCAGGGCTACAGAAATGCAATCCAAAAGAGAGAAAAAAAGGAATGCTGAAACCCATCCCAGTTCAAATCTCATTAAGATCAGAGATAAGCTCCTGGATGAAAGCTCTGGAATTTAAGAGCTGGTCTTATGCACAAAGAGACTTCTGCAATAGCATTTGAAATCAGAAGTAATTTGAAGCTAATTAAAACTGAGATATTCAGTTCACTCAAGTAATGATGAAATCTGAATGATCCATCAAGCAGCTAGGAGTTGCAAAAGAAGAAAAAAAGAATGAGAAGGAAGACAACGACATATTTAAAGAAATATAGGCAAAATCATCTCCAAACATGATACAATACTTCAACCCACAGATCCATGAGGCTTAGTACATCCCACACAAAATTAATATAAATAAAACAGTAAGATCATCACAGTCAAATTATAAAGTCCAAAGACAAAAAGAAATCTTAAAAACAAAAGATTTCAGGAAAAAAGGAAAAAAAGACAATACATTCAGAGGAACAACAATAGGAATAATGGCTTATTTCTCTTCAGAAAACAATGGAAGCAGACAGTGGAATACAAACTTTAAAGTGTGGGGAAAGGGAGAACTAGCAACCTAGAATTCTATGCCTTAGAAAATATATTTTTGAAAACAGAGATGATAAAAATACTTTCAGAATAAATTTTTAGTTATTTTAAAGTATTTTAGAGGGGCCCCCGGGTGGCTCAGTTGGTTAAGGGTCCAATCTTGATTTTGCCTTAGATTGTGATCCCAGGGTCCTAGGACAGAGCCCTGTGTCAGGCTCCATGCTGGGTGTGGAGCCGGCTTAAGATTGTCTCTCTCCCTCTCTCCTGCTCCCCCCCCCAAAAAAAATTCAAAAATTTTTAAAAATTAGGTATTTTAGAAATATTTTTTAAAGCTAAGAAAATCCAACACCAGCAGATACAACACTAAAGGAAATGCTAAAAGAAATTTTTCACGCTGAAGGAAGATGATACCAAAGGATAATGTAGATATGGAGGAAAGAATAAGAACGCCTCAAAATGGTATATGCATGGTGGGCAAAAATAAAAACAAAATTTTTTCTTGAACTTTAAAATACTATTAAATGTTCAAAGCAAGCACAGTAAAATATTTTAGAATTAAAAAAAGGTATATATGTGTAAGATATACCAGCAACATCAGAAAAAAAAAGGACAGTAAAGGGGTGCCAGGGTAGCTCAGTAGGTTAAGTGTCTGCCTTTGGCTCAGGTCATGATCCCAGGGGCATCAGGTTCAGGGAGCCTGCTTCTCCCTCTCCGTTGGCCATTCCCCCCACTTGTGCTCTCTGGCTCTATCTCTCTTTCAAAATATTAAATAAAGTAAATAAATAAAATCTTTTTTTAAAGTGTTAGGGAAAAAAAGGAGTAAGAAGATAAATTACTCTATACTGCTGCCTTAAATTACATGCAAAATGATATAATATTATATATATATATTATTATATTATATATATTACATATAATATATATAATTATATATAGATATATAATTATATAATATTATTCAGGGTAAACTATGATAAATTAACAACATACACTGTAATCCCCAGAGCCACCACAAGAACAAGAAATTTAAAAAACCAAAAGGTCATACTCAAGTAAAGCCAATAGGGAAAATAAATCATAATACTAACATAACCTAATCAAGAAGGATGGGAAACAGGAAAAAATGAGCAAGGATGAATGAGACAAATAGAAAAACAATAATAAGACGGCACACTTAAGTCCAACCATATCACTAAATTCAGTAAGGTAATGGAATAAACACTCCAACTAGGCAGACTGCATAAAAAAACAATACATAGGGGCACCTGGGTGGCTCAGTCCATTAAGCATCTGCCTTCAGTTCAGGTCATGATTTCAGGGTCCTGGGATCGAGCCCCATGGAGCCTGGTTCCCTCTCCCTTGGCCCCTTCCCCTGCGCTTGTGCCCTCTTGATCTCTCTCTCTCTCTCAAATATATAAATGAAAAATCTTAAAAAAAAAAAAAGAACAGTATACAACTAATTTGTTGATTCAAAATGACACATTTTAAAATGAAGGCACATGCCCAAATCTTATGTTCAAGATAGCACTCAACACTCAACACTCAAAAGAAAGTGGGCTCCTTGCATAAATCACAAATATAGTAAAGAAATGAACCAAGTGAATTAAATAAGAATCCGTGAGTCTCACCTGATGATAGGTAGATGATAAACAGAGACATGGAGAGAAGATAAGTAGCAAGGAAGCAGATGGAGAAGGACTCCTTAAAAGAGAATGCCAAGTAATACACAAGGAATTAAGAAGCCATAAATTAATTAAAAACAATAAGCCAGTAATTTTCTGAGTGACAAACTGCTTCAGGCAAGAATCATTATGGATACTGTAAGGGGGAGGGAGGTGAAGAACATCTGATAAGTAACAGAACACAAAGTATTTCAACATAAACACAAACATTACTTATTAAAAAAACAAAATGATAATTATACAGGGAGAAAAGACAATATCTCAACTAACTAATCAAAAGAAGGGCCATCTGTACCCCAATGTTTATTGCAGCAATGGCTACGGTCACCAAACTGTGGAAAGAACCAAGATGCCCTTCAACGGATGAATAGATAAGGAAGATGTGGTCCATATACACAATGGAGTATTATGCCTCCATCAGAAAGGATGAATACCCAACTTTTGTAGCAACATGGACGGGACTGGAAGAAATTATGCTGAGCGAAATAAGTCAAGCAGAGAGAGTCAAGTATCATATGGTCTCACTTATTTGTGGAGCATAACAAAGAACATGGAGGACATGGGGAGATGGAGAGGAGAGGGAGTTGAGGGAAACTGGAAGGGGAGATGAACCATGAGAGACTATGGACTCTGAAGAACAACCAGAGGGTTTTGAAGGGGCGGGGGGGGGGGGGGTGGTGGGAGGTTGAGGAACCAGGTAGTGGGTAATAGGGAGGGCACGTACTGCATGGAGCACTGGGTGTGATGCCAAAACAATGAACACTGTTATGTTGTAAATAAACAAATAAACGAATAAAAAAAAAAAAAAAGAACCACACACACACACACAAAATTAATATAAATAAGGCTTCTGATACTATACACACACACACACACACACACAGCAAGAAATAGCTAGGGAAGGAAGGAAAGAAGGAAAGATCACATATATTCTTTCCATATAAAGAATTTCCTTTTGTATCATGCCTGCATAAGACTACAGGTCCGTTGGAAATAACTTATCAGCTTCCGTACAGCTAAAAAACTTTACTTTGTTTCTGAAAGTTATTTCGCTATCTACAGAATTCTCACTTGATTTGTTCTTCTGAGTCCTAGAAGCCTGGCACTCCATCGTCTCAGGCTTGCATAGTTTTTGAGAAGTCTGACATAACACTTCTCACTATCCCTGCATGTAGCATCTTCTCTTTTCTAAATTCTTTCAGCTCTCTCATGGGTTCCAGAAAAATTTTCGTTTTGTAGTTTATCTGTTTTTTTTGGTACTTTTTTCATTGTTAGAGAGGAAACAATACTCTTTCTGGCTTTCTATATTATAAATAGAAGCAGAAATGTCTCATAGTAATTTGCTTTTAAAAAAAGAAGTCTTGAGCATGTACATGTATTCACATGGAAGAAAAACTAAAAATAAAAGATTTCCCAGATATAAAGAGTGGTTATTACTATCTGTTAAAATTTTGAGTCTTTTAAATTTTTCTTCTTTGAACTATTCTGTCTCCTAAATTCTTTGCAGAAATCCAATTTAATAACTTAAAAAACTATGTATGTATATGTGTGGGTGTATTCTTATTTTTTAAGTCAGGTGCAAGTACTAGAACATTATTTTACCAAAGCCATGCCACTTATTTGCTATCTTTAAAAAGAATTTTCTTTCACACAGAAAGAGTTTTGTGTCCTCAGAATTCATATATTTTTTTTCAACATTTCTAATGCTATTCAGCATCTTCCATCCAATGTGAAAGGAGAAATTTTTACAAAAAAAAAAAAATAGGAGTTCCATTTATGAGAATAACTACCTTTCAAGCTTCATAAAAATCTCAATACCGTAGGTTTTCCCATTTTAAGAGTCTTATGTTTAAGAGAGCTAATTGTTTTTATACATATGATGCTCATATCCCAAATTATAATCTCCCCCCATGATTGTCAAAGAGGTCTCCATCACTGCAGGTTATAAGGCAAAGGTAGCCTAGAAAATAAGATAAGTAAACCAAAGACTAAAGGCAGCTGTAAAATCTTCCCAAATTGACTATTTTTGTTAATGTTAAATACAACAAAGGGGGTTTTCAGACTAAAGCTCAAGATATTCAAGCAAGAAAAAGACTTCTGAACAATTTACTCATACTATGCCTTTACCATAATACCTTTCCTCCAACACAGGATAGAAAGGGTCACTATGCAATGAACTTGTAATATTTTCTATACAGTAACATACGTGACAGTACCCTAGAGACCATTCTCGGTTGTTAAGTCATTTGGTTGTGGTGTGAAGGTGGACCTCAAGGGGTAAAAAAAAGTTTTGGTTTATAACTTCCAAAGATAATCTCATTTCCATGCAACCATTTCTATGAAAACAACCTCATTTTCAAAGAACAGAACAAATCAACTATACAAATCCTATGCTTCATTTTTTACTCAGTAAGAATGATTATCAAACAAGTGACTCAAACTATTTTCCAATTATGCTTACTTTCGGAGTTGCCTAGCATGCCATACGTTCCATTCACTCATTCTTTTTTTTTTTTCCTTTCTTTTTTTTTTTTTTTTAATTTACTGAGCTGATACAGGGGATTTTGTGCCGAACAAAACACGAAATGCTTCTGCCCTTCAAGAGGCCTTTTCTAACATCCTTAATCCGTCTCAATTTTTGCCTCCTTTGTTGCCACTATGTCTCTCCATCATAGCACAACTATCCAACTGTTCAGTTCCTCAGCAAGATTACACACTTCTTGAAGAAGGGACCATATTTTCAGCATCTTAATGTCCTCACTACCAAGCACAGCCTGATAAATAGCAGTTTACTTATAATGTAAGGTGAATAAACCAGCAGTGAAATAAACAAAGGAGCCTATAGTCTAGTACATACAGAAACCCAAAGATACAAGTAGAGTAATAAAATCTAAGAGAAGTTTTGATAACAGCACTCACAAGGTACAGAAAGAGCACAAAGGAGTCAGTAGATCAAGTCCATTAGGGATGGAAGTGGTCAGAAAGGTTTCATTCAGTAAAGGCATAAAGTGAGCCTGGAAGGAGGGGCAGAAGCTTGTTAGGAGCACTAACGAGGAAAAGGTAATTTCATGAGGAAAGCCAGGTATAAAATAGCACTTTAGGATCAGAAAACAGCAAATAGGTTGGTAGGGCTGAAGCATGGAATGACACGGAAATTAGCCCAGGATATGAACCTGGAAAGGTACAAGAAGGACTAGGTCAAGGAGCAGGGGAGGAGGCAGGCAGATAGGGAACTGCGTCAAGCTCAAGTTCTAACTTTATGCAGTAGACCACCAGGAATCCTTGGAAAGGTGAGCAGTGTAAAGTTATATCATAAGGTTTGATTTTAGAAGAATTACTCTAGGGAACATACAGAGCAGAATGAGGAGAAAGGGCAGATGATTGGGAAAGCGAAGTTAGACATTTAGAACAATTAGGAGATTATTTAAGTGGCCCAAGTCAATTATAACTACAATGTGAATGAAAGCAGCCACACTGGGAGGAGAGAACTTTAAAGAAAAAAGAGCTGCAAATAAAAAAACATGCAAAAATCAATTTTGTCACCAATTAGGGTTAGAGAGACTAATTTACAAATGAGCACCGCCTTCATTTATTAAATGGGGACAATTAACACTTAACACTGTGACAGCTGAGACAATGCATGTAAAATACTAATACAGTAAAGCCAAGGGGTAAGAACTGTAAACACGGCAGTATTCTCTTTGTTGAAGGTGATGCTGACCAGATTTGAATCCTGGCTTAAACACTTATTCCTGTGTGACCTGATAAAGTTACTAAACCTCTCTCTGCTCACTTTCTTCCTCTGAAAAATGGAGTATACTTTCTAGCACCTTAGGGATTAGTACTATTTTCAGTTTTACAGATGTTTTTAATATATATGTAAAGTGTTTACAAAAATGTAGACCAATGCTTGAAACTTTGTGGTTTTTTTTGTTTTTTGTTTTTTGTTTTTTTTTAAAGATTTTATTTATTTATTTGACAGAGAGAGATCACAAGTAGGCAGGCACAGAGAGAGGAGGAAGCAGGCTCCCTGCGGAGCAGAGAGCCCGATGCGGGGCTCGATCCCAGGACCCTGAGATCATGACCTGAGCCAAAGGCAGCGGCCTAATCCACTGAGCCACCCAGGCACCCCGAAACTTTGTTTTTAATAAAAATAGTTAATAGGAAATAAGGAGTTGAAATGGTTCTTAGATTTCTGGCTTGGGTGAATGGTGTATCATTCACTGAGAAGAGGGGGTTCTTCTAGAAAAGACAATAATCTTTTAGAAAAGACAATCTAAAAGGTTATTATTCAGAAAGATGATCATAATGACTATTCCTCCTCAAGTTCTTTAAGATGAGCTAAGTAGTCTTCTAGGTGTTTTGCAAGTCATTTCTCCATATTTCAACACTCACCATGGTATATTTTGATGCTTAAAACCCTCAGTTCATACTGACAATACCTGAGGCTAAAGAACTGTGTCTTTTACTTCTGCATTCCCAGTAAGAAGGATGTATCTGGTACAGAAATAGGTTCAGCACACATTAGTCAGATAATTTAACTTAAAGGAGATGAGGATGCCTTCAACAAGCCCAGAGAATATCTGGAAAGAAGGATATTTCCAAGAGATTATACTTTCTACTCCCCTAGTGGCCTTAAAATTTCATTAAACAGGAAGCAAAAATTAATATACTGTTTTCTAGTCAATTCTTACTAATAAAAAAGTGTTAAAACACAAATCTACAACAAAAATAGAGAATAAGCTAAGTAATAAACAAAAACAATTTATTCGCAAGTTTCCAACTTGCAAACTTGTTGGAACTTCCCAACTTCCCTTTTACCATGACTTTATAATATAGCAGGTGCCATGCTGTGAACGGCTAATATTAATACTTTCAAAATCAGAGCTGAAGGCGTTATGCAAAGGTTTTCAGAATATTCATGTGCCTAAGAGTCACAATTTCAACATCTGTTACATTTCCATTGTTTCAAAGCATACCTTAGGTGAAGATCTTCCGAAAACTTCAGGCAGGCATAAATAAATTCTTTAATTTGGTTGTAAACTTTTGGCACAAACTCAGAGAAAGGAAACTTTTTTGGAAATGGTTGCTGTAAATGCAAGAATGAATGAAAGCAAGTTACAAACTAACATATGCTGACGATACTTATAAATCAATTAAAATACAAAAGGAATTTTTCTCCACGTTGCAAACTATTTAACAACCTCAAATTAAAGGAAGTGTTTCCAAAAGTTTCCTGATGCTGAAAAAAATAAGATATAAATTTAAATAAATAATAATTCAAATGTCTTTCAACACACGAAGGGCTAAAAAAAAAAAAAAGCTGTGGTAAGTATTCAGCAAAAGTAATGAATTATTGCTACATACACCAACTTAGACGAACCTCCAAAGCATCATACTGAGGGAAAGAAGCCAGCCTCAAAACATTATCTACTGGATGATTCTGTTTATACGGCATTCTTGAAAAGGCAAAAGTAGATGGATAGCAACCAGATCACTTACCAAAAAGTGGGGGTTAGGGTTGGGAGGAACTGATGAAAAAGGAGCAGCATGAGGGAACTTTTGGGAATGATGGAACTGTTTCGATATCATTATTGTGGTAGTACATATATGACAATACACTCTCAAAACCAATGGAATTACATAGCATGGGACAATTTTTACTGTATGTTTGGTGAGAAAATGTCCTAAAACTATAATGAAAGCAAGTATTTCAAAGTATAAACAACACTAGAACATGCCCAGCAATACTCCTAACACTTCAGAGGTGAAAGGACCCTCAGGTCATCTACTGATCCCAAAACAGGAACTTCTGTTCTTTTAAGCCCCAAAATCTCTGAAGGTGTTCTAGAGGGCTAATGCATTGAGTTGGAGGTAATGTATTCAATGAAACTGATAAAATGAAAACTTCCGGAGGATGGCAAAGCAAAAGTACTCTTACCTTTTCCAGCTCTGTATCTTGGAATGGGAACTGTCCTACCACCTTTTTATACATGTCTTCACTTGTTACCGGTATAGGACTGTAGTTGTCAGAATCAAGTATGTTTCTAGGAAGAAAAAGAAGGAAGGAAGGAAGGAAGGGTGGGCTGGTTAATCACTGTAGTGATCACAAGTAATTTTCAGGTAAACTCAAATGGTTGCGTGTTTCTAACCGCCCAAACCAATGTTTTCCAGTCCCTATTCTATTCATTCCACAATGAAGCTATCCGTTTCAGGTAAAAACATCTTTAACAGAAGAGCAAAAGAAAACTATGCTCTGAAACAAAGGGAACACAGTTACGAACATGAGCTCATAGTACCTGAGATTTAAAGATGAGACAAACTTTCATAGCAACATGCAGAAGCCGTAAGGCAGATGAGTAGTAAACAACAAAAGGATGGATGCTTGCAAGAAAAGCAGAAAGGTTTTATTTGGGGTTTTTCTGTTTGTTTGTTTTTAAAGAAAACATATTTGATTATGTTCTTTATTCTTGTACTACATCATCTGTTCTAACTTTCAAAACTGGCAGATGAGGAAAAGTAACTTCCATAATAAATCCAAATTACATTCATTTACTTTCACTTACTGTTCTGTACTAAGGATGAACTTCCCTCCATAGGAACTGGCCCCTTAACGAGACTGGAGGCTCTCTAAAAGCAGAGACCATGCTACCAAAATCAAAGTCAAATTTACTGAAGGGGTCGGATCGAGCACTTTTAAGACCATGGGTAGATGATGTTACTAATTTTCAAGGTTCCTACAGACAGAATCCTCCCTTAAATACAACTGTACCATAGTAAGATTAGAAGAAAAATGTAAGATCTTAAAGTTAGAAGAATCTGAAAACAGGGTAAGCTGATCTGGGGACAGGGTCTTGCGCTAAAGCAGGAAGTCCGCTTTAAATAAAAGCATGAAGGCTCAAAAGGAGAAGAAACTCAAGTGATCTGACATGGGTTATGTGCCAGGAAAACAGTCCAAGGAGCTATCTGTCAGTGTGAGGTGTAACAGGGTAGCTCTCATATTAATGTATACATGATGCATGATGTAATAACTAAATAATACACTTCAAACACTGCATTGTAATAGATCTCTTCTCTAAATGTAGAGAAGGACGCATTAGAGGAAATCACATGAGTAAGTCTTCAAAAACCATTCTCAAAAAAGCCTAAATTGGGTGCCTGGGTGGCTCAGTGGGTTAAGCCGCTGCCTTCAGCTCAGGTCTCAGGGTCCTGGGATCGAGTCCCATATCGGGCTCTCCGCTCAGCAGAGAGCCTGCTTCCCTTCCTCTCTCTCTGCCTGCCTCTCTTGTGATTTCTCTCTGTCAAATAAATAAATAAAATCTTAAAAAAAAAAAAAGCCTAAATTATTCAAAGGGGCTCAAAGCTACTACTCTATGAGTGAGCTATAGACTAGCCATAGTCACCAAAAAATATATTAAGAAGACACAAGATGATAGGAATGGTAGGAACTAAGGTATCGGACATTTATTCAAGGGAGGAAAAAAGCCAAAATGAGGTCTGGAACTCTCCACATAGTAGACCTGATACACTGAGATCAGGTATCTTGGGAGCTTTGAAACATTTCTACAATGTGCTTGAATTCTGAATCGTAACTTGGATCAAAGCTAGAATAGATAACCCACACATACTTGTTGCTTATTATATCTGAGAAGTCTTATGTATAAACATGTGTATACACACCAGGACATATGTGCACACACACATACAACCACACACGACCACAGATCATTTCTCACCTGAAGATACCTGCCCACTTCTTTAGCAAAGTTTCACTGTACTGATCTCTGATTTCCAACAGCATGTCAAAAAGCTGATTTACAGGGAAACCATACACCTGAAACAAAATAAGAAAATGTCTTCATTTTACAGGGCAATTTTTTAGGAGCAACATGAGAGAAATCAGGCACTGAAATACATTATCATTCAATTTAAATGAAAGAATGACAGTAGCATGTTTCATTCCCACCTAACGTCTAGTACTTATCTCTCAAGAATTAAAAGATACCTATAAAAATATTTAAGCCAGTCAGAAAAAAAATAGAAAGATGAAATTAAAATCAATATATTCCATGTACCATGTCCACAAAGTTCTCCCGGCAACTCATGTCCCCTTAGCAAACTTCATGAGGAGGGAGAGAAATTTGAAATGCTACCCACTTCTAATGATATCCTTATGGGATATGACTGGTGGTTCAAATCAACAATTGTTATTCAAGATAGTAGTTAAAAAACTCCAAAATCACTCAAGCACTGTATCTGAGTTAAGGGCATTTTTAAAAAAAAAAAACTATTGTAGTAAGTGGTTCAATTAATTGACTAGCTCTGAGCAAAAAAAAAAAAAAAAAAAAGTGGGGGGGGGAGGAACTATTTATGAGAATGTAAATTGGTCAAGGTAATGATCAGGAAATGCTATAAAACGATAAGACCTAGCTCTAGGAAAAGAAGAAACACAACTAAGAACTAAAATGCGTTTACTCAAGATGGGTAGGTGAGGGAAAGATCTGGAGCTGATGGATACTACCCTAGATCACTCTATGTAAACAGAAGTCACAAACCTGAAGTGTGTCAGCAAAAAGCACAATGAGGTTCTTCAAATCCAACACGAGGTTTGGATCAGAGCAGTAAGACTAAAGGAAATAAAAGACAATGAGGGAAAAAAATCTTAATTATTAAAAATAAAACTAAATTTTGAATTCTTTCAGTGCTTAATGCTTTACCTGGTGAAGGGTCTCTAGAATGGGTCTAACCCTAACCTTTTCCTGGCTCAAGGTAACACCAGATTTAGCCAAGGAAGAGATGGGTAGAGCCTCCCACAAGCCATGATCTACATTTTTAACAGCTGGAAATTTAAAAACATACTTCTAAATAATTCTTCAGTCAAAAAAGAAATCAAAACTGATACTGCAGATTATTTTAGAATAAACAACAATATAATACTTGATATCAAAGCCTATGCAGTGTGCCTAAAGCCATTTCAAAATACATTTATACTTTTAGAGGCAAACAGAAAACACAGAAGATGGAAAATAAATTAAGCACTCAACCCATGAAGCTCTAAAAGCCAAAATTAACCATAAGTATATGACAGATCAATTTTGATCAAATGAGAAGGGGAAATTAACATAGAGAAGCTATGAAAGACTTGATCAATGAAACCAAAAGCTCACTAAAAATATCAGTGAAACAGACAAATCTTGGGCAAGGCTGATTAAACAAGAGAAAAAAGTAAAGAGCACAAGGAATACAAAGAGAAAATAAACATAAATACAGAGGAAAAGTTACAAACGGAGTCCATGTATAATCTCTTATCAATAAAACTGAAAATTGAAATGACATGGAAGATAGGTTCTGTGGGCAGGAGTCAAAGATGCATGTCACTATGTGAAAAATATGAAATTTTGATATTCAAATTCTCTTGATTACAGACTGGTTCCTTCCTCTCTACTGGATCTCTCAATTCCTGAAAGAGGTGTGTTGAATTCTCTCACAATGGTGGGGTTCATCAATTTTTTTTAAGATTTTATTTATTTGACAGAGTGAGAGAGAGCAAGAAAGCACAAGCAAGAGCAGAGGGAGAGGGAGAAGCAGACTCCCTGCTGAGCAGGGCGCCTGATATGGGGCTCGATCCCAGAACCTGAAGATGACCTGAGCTGAAGGCAGACACTTAACCATCTGAGCCACCCAGGCGCTCCATCTAATTGAATTTAAATTTTTTTAAAAGGCTATTGTCTTTTTGGTGGGTTAAAACTAGAATAATACAAAGTATTCCTTTCTTCTCCCACTTAATGGTCTTCAAATTCAACTCTATTTGCCTTGGAGAATATTGTGATTTCTGCTCCTCTGACTTTATTTTCACTCTTTTAAGGTCACCATAAGGCATGAGTAGATCTCAGTAAGCAAAGTGTAAGACAGCCTCTTTGACATTTCCTGTGATTGCTGACATGCTGAATCTACTCCACCTTATTTTCAGTTTTTTATTTACAGTGACTTCTTTCTTTTTTATTTCACGGTTTTCATTGGATCATAGTTTTGTTTTTGGTTTTTTTTAGGGTTTTTTCTTTTCTTTTTTTTTTTAATTTTTTTATGTTTTTAATTGCTTTTCAGTGTACTAGAATTCATTGTTTATGCACCACACCCCAGTTCTCCATGCAATACGTGCCCTCCATAATACCCACCACCAGGCTGGCCCAACTTCCCACCCCTTGCCACTTCAAAATCTTCAGATTGTTTTTCAGAGTCCATAGTCCTCATGGATCATAGTTATTTTTAATTATTTTACAGCGGTCACTAAATAAGTCATACACTTTCTTCCCACTGTTTATATGAAATAATCTGGAGTTTGCATTAAAAAGAAATTTTTTAAAGATTTTAAAAATTTTATTTCTCTCTTTTATTTCTCTCACTGTGTAGTGAGAGAGAGAACATAGGCAGGGGGAGTGCGAGAGGGAGAGGCAGGCTTCCTGCTAGGCAGGGAACCCAATGCGGGGCTCAATGCCAGGCCTCTGAGATTTGACCTGAGCCGAAGGCAGACACTTCACAACTTAGCAACCTAGGTGCCCCTAAAAAAACTTTTTAAACATTAAGTCTCTCTCCTTCTGTACCGATTCTTAATAGAGTTAAACTTTACAAATAATCAAATGCCAGCTAATTAGATTATCTATAACTGCTGCCCATTTTTTGCACACATTTTATTTAATCCTATCCCATCTTATATTCCAGATTTTTCATTTTTTGTAAAATGCCAATAAAATAGGATAAAGATTAAACTTTGAATCCTCATATGTTTGAAAAAGGCTTTCTTATGCCGTTAACCTAAAATGCAAAATTTCTTACGTGAAAGAATTATCTCCCATCCTTTACCCTGCTTGACACGCAATGCAGACTTTCGACTACAGGAATCCAGTCTTTCTTCATTGCGGGGAAATTTCCTTCTTTTAATTCTTTAATTTTTAAAGTCCCCCCCCTTTGTGACTATCCTTTCTTTTGAAATGTCTATTAGATATAATCAAAAATTAGTATCAGATATCCATCCATGTTTCTTAAACTTTCCTTTCACATTTTCCATCTCTTTGTTTGGTCCGTATTTGGGGATATCTATTATGTTTGACTTTTTATTCTTGATCACAGAATGATATGTAGTTTTATCTGTTTGATCTTTGAATTAAATTTCTCTCTTCGGGTAATCAGAGATTTCCAAGAAAGCAACATTTATCTTGGGCTCATGTGCTTCTTTTTCCTTCTTACTACATTTTTTTAAAAATTGTGAGTACAGTATACCTCAAGAAAAAAAATGAACAAAACCTATATATACAATTGTACCAGGCAAACAAAAACGAACAGCGCCAGCATGTGGGACATTCCCACATGCTCTCCTCACAGCTCCCTTCCTCCCCACTCACGGAAATAGTATCATGACTTTTATGATAATTACCTCCATGTCTTTCCTTAGTTTTTTGTTTCTTTGCATTTTTAACTTAACAGACTTTTTTTTGGAACCGTTTCACATTTACAGAGAGTACAGAGAGTTCTCATACACTCTGCACACATACACACAGTTTTCGCTATTACAACACCTAGCGTTTGTGTAGTACATTTGTTACAAGGGATGAACCAATATTCACAATTATTAACTAAAGACCATAATTTATATTAGGGTTTACTCTTGCTTTTGTGTATTTTATAGGTTTTAACATATGTATAATAACATATTCCTCCATTACAGTGGCATGCTTCAAAGCCCTAAAAATCCCCTGTGCTCCATGTAGTCCTCCCTCCCCGAATCCTAGCAACCCCTCATCTTTTTACTGGCTTCGTATTTTTGCGTTTTCCAGAATGTCATAAAGACGATCTTTTAACTGGCTTAAAAATATTAACTTAAAATATTAAGCAGGTTGTAAGGTATTTATCCTCCCCAAAATAAAACTATTCAGATTTTGACTGTCACTGAATTAAATTTACAGGTCAATTTTGAGAGAACTGATACCCACAATAAGACTTCCGATCAATGAACATGACACAACCCTCAATTTTAATTATGTCTTCTTTAATTCATTTTAGTCTCTCAGTAACATTTTAGAATTTTTCTCCACGAAGGGCTTAAACATCTTTTGTTAGGTATAGTGCATTACTTTTTATTTAGGCTAACTGTACAAATTTTAAAAGATAAAATTTGTTTTGCTCCAGGTTTATAAAAACAACTGATTTTGTACAATGGTTTTGCATCCAGGAAACGTGCTAACCTCTCCTATCAACTGTAATAATTTTTCTGGAAGTTCCTTTAGATTTTCAACGTACAAAAATATATCTGCACAAATAGCAATTTTGTTTCCTCCTTTCAAAGGTTAACTTGCTTAATTTATTTATTTTTCTGTCAGGACAGCGCTGGATGTGACTTCAAGTACAAAACAAAATAGGAGCACTGGCAATTAAATATGGTATTTGTTATAGGTTTCTCAGGATGTCTTTTATCGGTTTAAGGAAATTCTCTTACGCTTCTAATTTCCTAAGAGAGTTTAGCATAGGCTTACGGTGTGCTTCATTAAATGCTTTTCTGTATCTATTGAAGTTATTTAAATTAGATAAATTTTTGTCTTTTAATCTAATAATGCATTAAATTACATTAATAGACTTTGTAACATTGCACCAAGTTTGCATTTGCCACTATAAACTCTACATATTAATGCTATTTGTAAGTTGTTGGATTCTGTTATCTAATATTGATTTAGGACTTCTAATCTCTATTTATGAATGAGCCTGATCTATATTTATGAGTTTATGCAATTATACTACCCTCTTCCAGTTTCATTATCAAGATTACATATACTTCATAAAATGAGCTGCTGTTTCCTCTTTTCTGTTTTCTGAGTTTGTGTAGAATAGGAATTGAAGACAAAATTCCCTACACCAGGGGATATCTTTTCTTTTTCTTTTTTTTTTTTTTTTAGAGAAATTTGGGGTATATATATTTTTTTAATTAATTTTTTTTAAGTAATCTGTACACACAACATAGGGCTTGAACTCACAACCCAGAGATCAAGAGTTGCATGCTCCTAAGGACTGAGCCAGCCAGAAGCCCACTGGAGATTTCGTTAAGGGAAAAATTTTGACTACTTTTTCTTTTACTTCTGAAAGGAATAGTCCTTTCCAGCTTAATGTGGGGGGATACCATATTATACACTTTCTATCTTGGGTGGCCCCAAGAGGCTGTCAAAATCAAAGTTCAAATTGTCTGGACTAACAAGCGACCTCAGGGCAAAGGCAGCTCAAGCAGTTAGCCCATCTCTCGAGCCTCTCAACTTCCCTGGATCTGGCTTGATAATTCCTTAATATCCTTACCAAGCATTTGAGAACTACAGAACATTTTATATGGCATATACACAAAAACACAGCATTGTTAGTAGTTTCCAGCTGAAAGGTTGATACGTATAACCTAGTCTCCTAGATTCCCAAAACCAGGAATGATTATTACTTTGTAAATTTTTCTCCAAGTCCATGAATTATTTGTATTTGCGAAAGAACAGCACGGGTCCATTAGTTTCCATTATCTTCTATTTGATGTAATTGGTTTTCCTCAAATATTTTATGACTCTTGACTATCCACATTTTCGAATGAAGGACAAGGATGATTAGTATGGATACTTTGCCGAAGTTGTTGACTCTGTAAATTTAAGTCTGTTTCCCAAGAAAGTGACTACAGGCTCTTTGTAAGGGGCCGGGGTTAGATGAATCACTTTGTTCAAAAGGTAGCACAAGAGAACTTCACTGATCATACTATTATCTCTTTACATAGATGGTAAGCTCGGGCAAAGGAACTGGGTAAGCAGCTGGCTGGCTAAGATTTTTGGAAAGCAGACCTCTAAATAATTTCTTTTATAATTTCTCCCAGGCCCATTCCTGCTCATTGTCAGTGTTAACTCTAAATTTAGAGTGTTCTTATATTCCATTTAGAAGAATATCTTCCTACTTTGACAACACCTCTTTCTACCATATTTAATGTAATATTTTCTTGTCTCAGGTTCAGTTAATTTTCTAATTTCCTTTGTTTTCTAAGTTCAAGGAAAATTTTCAAAACTTCTGGCCTACAGATGGTAATTTGTAGAATTTCTCTTTTTATTTTGTTTTTCCCATGTTATTTGATTAGAAGAATTTGGTTAGAAGATCTAGAAGACAAGAATACTCATATACCCTTTTGATTCAAAAAACCCAAAATACACAAGCAGGATGGGTATGGACATGGCGTGGGTGTGTATAAAACCACTATGACAGTACACACTGCTGTCTACCTACCACATCAGACTAAAATGTCCAATATTTAGTATCTGTATAACATGAGGTTTTTGCCACACAGTATTACATTGTTCCATAATTCTGAGTACCCTTTCAGTATTATCAGATGATGTTTATCATATTATTAAAAACTATATTAGCAAATCTTCTAATACTGAACCATTCCTGACACAAACTCTCCTTTGCAGAAGCAAATTATACTTTAATATACTGCTAAATTTGAATTCCAAGAGAGATGGACCATGTAACATCTATAGTGTTTTGAAATCAGCATTGCAAATACTGTATATATTAATACCTGAAACACTATAGCTTTCAAAATGTTTCCAATTTATGCAATGACTAATAATTCAATCAGAAAAAGAGTAGTTTTAAATGTAACATGGAATGTTAGAAAGATATATAAATTTTTGATAAACAAGTAACAATCATTCAGATACCGTTTCTTTTTGAGATTTGTTTTGATGTTTGGCTTTGCTCTTATTTTGGTTTATTTTGCTGGGTAATATAATACATTAAATAGTGTCATGAAATAGAATTAACATTTGCGGCATCAATTACTCTTGTCTCATAATAAATAGAATGACTGTAAATGTATGTGGTGCTGAGTTATGTTTTAATAGCCTTGTTGAGATATAAATCTCATACCACACAACTCACCTACCTGAAGTATATAATTTAATGGCTTTAGTTATTGTATATTCACAGGCACGTGCAAACATAACCACAGTCCATTTTAGAATTATTTTTTTTGCCTCAAAAAGAAAATGCATGTCATTTAAATTATCCTCCCAGCTATTCCAAGCCCGAAGCAACCACTAGTCTACTTTCTGCCTCTACAGATTGATGCTGAAATATTGGGGAAAAAAAATTATTTTGTTATGTATTCTTCAATTCAGAAAAATACGCAATAGTCTATGGCCATACCACCCTGAACGCGCCCAATCTCGTCTGATCTCAGAAGCTCAGCAGGGTCGGGCCTGGTTAGTACTTAGAAGGGAGAAAAATACGCAATAGATCTACAAAGAAAAGCTCCATTAAGGTTAATTTTCTAGGGGCGCCTGGGTGGCTCAGGGGGTTAAAGCCTCTGCCTTCGGCTCGGGTCATGGTCTCAGGGTCCTGGGATCGAGCCACACATCGGGCTCTCTGCTCAGCAGGGAGCCTGCTTCCTCCTCTCTCTCTCTCTGCCTGCCTCTCTGCCTACTTGTGATCTCTGTCAAATAAATAAATAAAATCTTTAAAAAAAAAAAGGATTAATTTTCTCCAGAGATACACACTTTAATCATTAGCATACTTGGAAAGTATCTTGCTCTTCCTGACATCAACTGCATGATGGAGAAGAGAGGACAGTTTCCTGCTGATCAGATCTGTCGCATGCTCAAATGTATAAGTCACAGAGAAAAAGGTACGAAACTTTGCTTTACAAAACAGAAATTGCTTGCAAGAAATCAATGTTTTCCAAAAGAAAAACGGCTTTTCCCAGGGAAATAATAAAATTGGTGAAATCACTGATATGGACAGATATAAAATAAACAAAATCAAGGACTCCTCTCCAGAGAATACAGTAATATTTGTTAATGAATATGATTGGGGGGAAAAAAACTTTCCTCAAAATATTACCTAAAAAAACCATAAAACATCAAAAATAGGATTTAGATGAAAAGCACACAAAATACTTTACCAAAAACATGTAAGCAAATAATTGAGAAAAATACATATATTCCTGGAGACAAATAACAGGTACTAAAATATGTCAATTAACTCCATTTTAATTTATAGATTCACTGCATAATAACACTATAGTTCAACTCGGGGAGGGGTGTTGTAAGTGGTGAAAGGGATGTGACCAAGTGATTCTCAAATTAATCTGGGAAAATAAGAAGAATGTAAATGGTTAGCATATATTAAAAAGAGGATTTTAGAGAATGTACACGTTCAGTAGGAAACTATGCCATACTACTATATCAATTATAGTAATCAGGTCAATGTTGTATTGCTTCAAGACAGAGAAAAAGAAGAAAAGGAGGGATGAGAATCTAGACCCCAGCAACAGAGCTTAGTATTTACAAAATATATTATTATATGATAAAGGTAGCCTCCAAAATATGTTAGGAAAAAACATGTTATGGACTAAATATTATGCCCCCCAAATTGGTATGTTAGACCCCTAACCCCCAGTGTAGCTATATCTGGAGATGGAACTCCCAGAGATATTTAAGGTCAAATGAGGAAGGGCCCTGATCTGAGGGGCTCGGTATCCTTATAAAAGGAGTAGGAGACACTGGAATGCACACTGAGAAAAGGCCATGTGAGGACATGGTGAGAACATAAATTAAGAAAAGAGTTCTCACCAGAAACCAACCACGCTGGCACCCTGATCTCAGAATTTCAGCCTCCAGAACTGTGAGAAAATAAATTTCTGTTGTTTAAGCACCAGTCTATGACACTTCATTATGGCAATCTAAGCTGAATAAAATAAGAGATTAATACAATAATGTTATTGGAAGTGATGAGTCATTTTAAAAAATAATTAAAGACAGAATCCAAGGACTGCCTGGGGGGCTCAGTTAAGCACTACCTCGGTTTTGGCTCAGGTCATGATCTCAGGGTCACGAGATCAAGCCCATGGCAGGCTCCACGTTCAGTGTAGAGTCTGGTGGGGATTCTCTCCAACTCCCTCTGCCCCTCCTCCCACTTGTGTGCATGTATGACCACTCTCTCTATCAAATAGATAAGTAAAATATTTTTTTTTAAAAAAGATAGAATCCTGGGGCGCCTGGGTGGCTCAGTGGTTTAAACCTCTGCCTTCAGCTCGGGCCATGATCTCAGGGTCCTGGGATTGAGCAGCGCATTGGGCTCTCTGCTCAGTGGGGAGCCTGCTTCTCCCTCTCTCTCTCTGCCTGCTGCTCTGCCTGCTTGTGATCTCTATCTGTCAAATTAATAAATAAAATCTTTAAAAAAAAAAAAAAGAACCCAACCTTACACCCTATACTAAAATAAACTTTTTAAGTCTCTGATATATACATAAAAAAAAGTAACTGTACAGAAATACTAAAATAGAGACAAATAACCAAATATTCTTTGGAACAAGGAAGACATAAATTGTCAAGCTAAAAATCAATATATTTACATAAAATTTTAAGCTTCTGTAAAGCCATGGAAAAGTTAGAGACACATAAAATTCAGAAAAAATATTTGCAGCCTATATACCACACCAGAGATTAACATTCAAATTAAAAACTACATCCATTTTTTATTAAGAAATAATAATATATTTTTAAACTATTAGATATAAAGGCAGTGCATAGGAACAGGAAATTTTAAGAAGATATACAAATAACTAAAAACATCTGAAGAGACTTCCAATATCAGTATTAATCAAAGAAAAACATGTTAAGATACAACTTCTGACACATTAGGAATGATTTTGTTGTTGTTGTTTTTTTTAAGATTTTATTCATTTATTTGACAGAAAGAGAGATCACAAGTAGGCAGAGCAGCAGGCAGAGAGAGAGAGAGGGAGAAGCAGGCTTCCCACTGAGAGGGAGCCCAATGCAGGGCTGGATCCCATCATGACCTGAGCCTAAGCAGATGCTTAACTGACTGAGCCACCCAGGCACCCCTCATTTTTTAAGTAAAAATAAACAACAAGTGGTAGTATGTACATAAAAGTGTAAAAAAAAAAAATTTCAAGTCATAACATAGTTTCAGGACTCCTTTTTAAGTCTCAGAACACGGCAGGAACTTTTATATTTTTAAATATGCCAGACTTTATTATGACAAAAGAATAAAATGGTAAAAATGTCAGATGAAATCCTAGGTCACATACAAGCAATGACAGAAATTTTAAAATTAGATAGATATACAGGGCACCTGGGTGGCTGAGCTTGGTTAAATGTCTGCCTTCGGCTCAGATCATGATCTCAGGGTCCTGGGATCCAGCCCCACGTCAGACTCCCTGCTCAGTGGGGAGTCTGCTTCTTCCTCTGCCCCTCCCCCCTGCTCATGCACTCATTCTCATTCTCTCTCTCTCTCTCCCCCTCAAATAAATAAAATCCTTTTTAAAAAGATCAATATGTAAATAGGCAAACATTTAAAATTTCTAAATACTAAAAAAGAAACCATAAATAAAAATAAAAGGAGAAAAACACTGGAAATGAATTCAATGACATATCCACTTTGGTTTCAAATTCATATATTAACCAAAGTCCTACACCATGCAACTTGGATAACACAAAGGCAGAGTAATCATATCCAAAGGAAACTGAAGACCTCACCACTCTAAACCATCAAAGGGAAAGAAACCATAAACTTAGGTATTACTTTGATATGCTTTTAACGTTACATTCTATATTTAATCCAACACAAAATAAAATTAATCTTACCGCCTAAAAATCTCTCCGATTCATCCACATCTCTCCACATCTACTACCACCCTTGGTCCAGCTGTCATTATCTCTTGCCTGAATATTAGACTATCCTACTAATTGTTCTGCCCACATTTTTTCTCATCCCTCATCCATCATTTAGGCAGAATGGAAATCTGATCTTCTCAGTCCAATTTACCCTACCCCCACAGCGAGCACACACACACTCCATTCAATCCAGTGCTTAAAGCATCAAATAGGTCTTGAGTAATATGACATCTATCTACTTTTTTATTTTGACTTCATACCATGCCTAACTTTCTATGTTCCGTGTTCTGCCCACTCTGAACATTTTTCAAGTCCCAAACGGCTACAATCCCATCAATTACAGATTTTACACATGGTATTTACTCTGGAACACTTGCTGATGGAGAGATAAGAAAGATAACTTAAGTTTCTAGCTGGCACAACTAGATGGATACTAGAGCCATTTACAGAAATATTCTAGACACTAAATTATCTCCTATTATTAACTCCTCACTATCATTCCTCAAACAGTTCAGATAGAAAAGTACCCCCAAAGCCCGTATACTACCATCTCTTATACCTAAAATTCCCTTTTAATTGATCTTTGCTTAAATAGTGTCTCCTTGATCTTCTGATCTCAGAATGCCACTTCTGATCAACTAATCAAAACTAGGCACCTTGTTGTCCTAACCTATCACTGTTTTAATTGCATTGTATATCACTATCTGATATTATTTATTTGTTTATTGGGAACCTCCCCAATGAAAATAACTTTCCAAAAGCAAAGATTTCATCCATCAAGTTCATAGTTGTATTCCCACTACCAACACATAATCAGTGCTTAAGAAGTATTGGATAAGTGATTTATTCAGAGCCAACATTATCTATCTGAAATAAAGTGGATTATCATCAAAAATTTATGCTTTTGATAAAATGTATCAAAATCATGGAAACTCACAATTAGGTAACTTATTGATATGTTGTATGCATTTTTTTCCAAAAAATAAGAATAAAACTGTGAGCCAAACCAGTATTGACTGGCATTATAGAAGGCAATAGGGAGTAGTGGCTGAGCATATGGGCTCTGGAGTCACATATCTGGATTCGAATCCAAGCTCTATCACTTACTGTGTAACAATTAGGCTGGTTACTTAACCTCTCTGAGATTCAGTTCCCCAGACCATAAGGTAAATATAATTAATAATACCTATACCTTATGAAATATATATGAAGTGCATATACCAATCCCTGACACAGAAGATTCCAGTAAATGTCAGCTATTGTCCTTTTTTTGGTTTGTTTTTTTGTTTGGGGTTTTTTTGTTGTTGTTGTTGTTTTGTTTGTTTGCTTTATTACAGAGAGCATCCCAAAAAAATGGGCTCAGTATTAGAAAGGATGGCAATTTGAAGTGGCTGCTTCCATACGTCTTTGAGAGAGATAGCTCCAAGCAGGTGATTCCACACAATACATCCTTGCTGACTTTAAAGCAGTACAACATTGACCAGTACACAGATACTCAGCAGTAAGTGAGAATATCTCACGGGCGTCTTACATACCGAGTGGGTGCGGAGGGCAGCGATGGTTTTTGAAAGTGCCATTTCCCAAAGTTCATCAATGTAGGCTCTATTCACTAAGCCCTGGGTTGTATGTAAAATGTGATCTTCAACCACAAAAAAACTACGATGAAGGGAAAAAAAAGAAAGTACAGAAATTACAGAAAAGTACAGAAAGTTCAGAAATTACAGGTTGACTACTATCCCTGGGGTCTCACAAACATTCAGAGCGGTCACCAAATTCGAAGTTAATAGTCACTTTTACTTAAAGAAAGCTACTACATGTTGTAAACAAAAATCACATTTCTTGGACTTAGAATTTTGTCCAACCACTTTATAGAAATCAGAGTCCCATTTCTATTAAATGTTAACCGGGTCAGCAATTTAAAGGGGAAGAAAATATTTATAGGTAAGGGAAGCTAATTTCACTATATTAAAAACACCAGGCCATTAAGACATTTTAAAAAATTAATCAATTTTTTAATTAATCGATTTTAAAGAGACAATGAAAGCTGAAACACACATTTTTATAAGAGCCCTACATACAAAATATCAAAATGATTCCCTTTATATGCACTTACTCATTACAGGGTTGAAAAGGTTTTTTATGAAGGTCAAAAAAATGCACACTTATTTTTTAACACTCTGTTGTAGCTTTATTGTTGTGCATTTACAACATATTATTAGCTCCCTTGGCTAAATGTTCATACTAAATTAATTCTTTCAATAAGGAATTCTTATGATATATTTTAATCAAAACTATCAAAAAAAATCTAAAAAGTCGGAAATAAAAAAGCAATTTCATGGAACAATCCAACTCCTTTCCCTTTCTTTTAACTTCGAGGTCATTATTTTGCAATTAGAATAAGCTGCCTGTATTTGGGGTGTTTATTTGGGAAATGCAATTCCATATTAGTATGTATACTCTAGATGATGGTGGCAAACTCTATAGCCCATGGGATGAATCTGGCCCACTGCCTGTTTTTATAAATATTGTTTTACTGGAACACAGCCACGTTCATTCATTGCTGTATTGTCTATAGCTGCTTTCACATTGCAACAACAGAGCTGAATGGTTGTGACAGAAACCGTATGGCCTGCGAAGCCTAAAATACTTTACTAGCTGGCCCTTTTAGAAAAAGCTTGCCAACTTTTGCTGATTATTTGGTTCCCTCTTACCAAGAATGGAGAAACCAAACATCAAGGGTAATAAAATTACAATTCAAAGTTTTTTCTCCCTTTCTCCACCAAAACTACTCTCCAACAATATAACGCTGAAACCAATAAGACATTCCTTTAAAATTACCAGAAAGTCAAAAATAAATCTCAAGAATTTAAAATAAAAAAAGAAAAAGAATTTCCCAAGGAAAACTTATTTTTCCAAGTCTCCCGAGTCTAGGTGTTCAAAGTGTATAAATTTAAATAGACACACATATATACCTACCCTACAATTTGATTAAAATACTTCCTGTAGCCATCTAAAGTTTCATGCTGCAACAAAACAAAGAAGAAAAAAGTTATTCTTTCTATTTTGATACATTAAGACAAAGTTAAAATCAGTTACTTGATTTCTTAAGGCTCCCAAGTTCCCAAGACCTAAGTGAATATAACAATAGTACCCTACCTTATAGGGTTACAATGAGGATGAAATGATATCATTCATCCCAGTACTTAAAACAATGCCTGATACACAGCAATCAAAAGATGTTAGCTACTATTTTCTTACTGTCACATCCACCAAAAAGGATCTCAGAGCGAGTTTAAAAAAAAAAAAAAGTACTTATGCAAAATAATAAACAGCTGCCAGAGAAGAAAAGTGAAAAATTGAGAAAAGTTAAGTTGGTGATCCTACCATGTTAGATGGAGGCTGGAGCACCAAGCGGGCCTGTTTTCGCCTCTGTTTTCGGTAGTAGTTCTCAAATGTTTCCCGGGCACCCTGTAAAATAAACAAAAGGAAATGGGTTGACACAATTTGACCAATTATTCTAGTATTTCATGGGAAAAGAGAAGTTCCTAAGATCCCACACTTCTCAAAATCTGCTATTTTGACAATGATGATAATCATAGAAAAAAATAAAATGACATTACCATTTATTGAGACTTACCTACAAATACCGTAAGAATGGATACAAAAGATTCTTAAGAGGACATTACAGAACTCAACCACCAACACACCAAAGCTGGTTGCTCAATCAACTATCACAAATTCATAAGAATGAAGACAAACCAACATTCTCATAAGAGCAGTTGAGAAAATGTTTCTTAAAAACCTCACAGAATATTCCAGAAGAAAAATGTTCAGAATGAAAACCAGTCTCAAATGAATCATGAGCAAAGGGCCAGAGGGAGGCAAGAAAAAGGCAGAAGCGGAGAACAGTGAATCAGTCTTCCCAGCTAGCATATAATCAAGCACAGGATTAACACCAAAAAGGAAATTTTTGTGCTTCGGAGAACGGGAGCTGGCTCATGAGCTCTGTAACTGGGCTGAACAGCAGCCTCTCAAAATTCACGTCCTTCCTGGGATGTCATAATGGGACCTTATTTAGAAATAGGGTCATAGCAGATGTACTTAAATTAAGAGGCAGTCACACTAGATAGAGTAGGCCGCCCCTTAATCTGATGTAACTGGGGTCCTTAAAAGAATAGGAGAAAAGACATGAGACAGACACACAGGGAGACCATCCTGTGACAACAGGACACCGAGGATTGCTGGCCACTGCCAGAAGCTGGGGAGAGGCCAGGAAGGATGCCCCCCAGAGTCTCAGAGGGAGGATGGCCTTCTGACACCTGCTTTTGGATTTCTAGTCTCCGAACCTGGGACCGAATAAATTTCTGCTGTGCAAGCCACCCAACTCGTGATACTTTGCTCCAGCAGTCCTAGGAATCCAAGATAACTCAAAGCTTTTAAAACATGATGCCCCCAGGGGGCGCCTGGGTGGTTCCGTCCATTAAGCTTCTGCCTTGGGCTCAGATCATGATCCCAGCGTCATGGGATCCAGCCCCGCATCTGGCTCCCTGCTCAAAAAGGAGCCTACTTCTCGCTCCGCCTCTGTCGGCTGCTCATGCTGGAGCTCTGTCTCAGTCAAATAAAGAAGTAAAATCTTGAAAGAAAAGAAAAGAAAGAAAGGAAGGAAGGAAGGAAGGAAGGAAGGAAGGAAGGAAGGAAAAAGAAAGAAAAAGAAATGATACTCTGAATCCAAGACCTTTCTCAATGAATAAGAGTAGAAATGGGGAGACAGCATGCATGGTGGATAAGAGCACCAATTTTGGAATCAGATGATGATTTCATTCAAATTGTGAATCTGCGCCTTTCTAGCTGTATAACTCGTATGACCAGCTATGTAACTTTCACTAATTTACCTTCCACCATTTAAGTCTTCGGCTTTCACTAACAGATATGCTATGGTGTCCTCAATCGTAGAAATGTCACACTCATCGTTGTCATGAGGATTCAGATGAGCTAGAAAGCTTTGAGAATGGTGTCTGATAAATAATCACCACTATGCATGTGCTTATTTTTTCAAAAATGAGATGAAATAGATCAATGATGACAATGACTGCCTCACCCATGCGAAAAAGTATAAACTCTACACAATCCCTAAGTTCAGTTTCCTCATCTTCTCAGAAGTCTGAAGAATCGTATTCAAGGTGACTTCTCTGTTAGATCCCTAAACTGGAGAAGCTGATTTAAGGAACTAAATCACACTAACTCAACAGCCTAAGCTCAGCGGTTGGCCAACGTTGCCTCTAAAAGGCAGGATGGTAAATATCGCAGACGTGGTGAGCTCTACAGTCTCACCTCTGCTATTGAAATGCAAAGACAGCCACGGCCAGTACCTACGTGAGTGTGGCTGTGTTCCAGCAAAACTATTTGGGGAAACTGAAATCAGAATGTCATATAATTTTCATCTGCCATGAAATATTCATTTATTTATTTATTTATTTATTTATTTATTTATTTATTTATTACCGACCATGGAGTTCACAGGGGTCACATCGAAACAAGCAGCAGGGTGGCCATGGCCCATGGTTTGCTGACCCCTGGTGTAGCTTAAAAACAAACGTTTTAAAACGCTAACGCGATTTTAACTGTAGACACCTGAGTTTTTCCTGCTATAAAATGAAATCAAACATTAAGACAGCTATTTCAGGGCTTGCTTATTTCTTAGTCCACAAGTTAACGAGGTAGCAAATGGTTCTATTTAAGAAATAAGAAGTGGAAACTGCCTGTTGGTTTGTGAAATTTATTCCCCACTCGTCACCATTTCTCAGCTTAGTGGTATTATTGAATGTCAATTACATTCTGTACACACTGAAGGGCTTTTCATTGTACAGTTAACAGCCCTAAAGTCCCTTTATTATTCTTGTGTGACATTACACATTCAACATGCTTTGGAGCCAAGATACACTCAGCTGAGAATTTAGGGAAAAGTCTTCTCTCAAATTAGACCATTGTATAATAATTTAATTATTTGCTATAAAAGAAAATATACAAGATGAAATTCTATATAAAAACCTATCATAGACCTCTACTTAGTTCTAACTAGATACAATTTGCCTTTCAAATATTCATTTTCTAAAATAAAAACACAAGAAAAGACCAATTTATCTAATAATTCTGGTTTCTCCATTTACAAAATTCGATTTTCCCAAATGGCTACTAAATAAATTCACCTCTGAGTATTCTACTTCCTCTGCCAATTTTGTCAACTCAATGCTTACAGGTGGAATTTACAGTAGATGTCTGACCAGTCCAGCTGGATGACTGTCTTTTCCCAAATAGATCAACAGATGAACTATAAAAGTTTGCCACTTCAGTTTCAAGCTCCTCTAGTCATTAATATTAATTTAAAAAAACTCAAAAGCCAGTGAAAGTATAAGCAAACAGATATAAAATAATAGGCAAGTGAAAAGTTGTTTTAGTGTGTTTTCAGTTTATGTCATTAGTATTACGGTGGTCCAAAAGCTTTGTAATAATTAATAAACACACAAAATATCACAGAAAAACAAGTTACTTTACGTACATAAAGTGCTTACCATACAATAAAGAATAGTTCTTGTCATCATTGAATTTATAGTCTGTAGTGGAAAACTAGCAATTAAATGAACAAAAAGTACAATAGAATCCTATAGATTGGAGAGATATAGAGAGTGTGTGTGTGTGTGTGTGTGTGTGTGTGTGTGTGTGCGCGCGCACGCACATGCATCTGTGTCTATATAGTGGGTGGGAGGAATGTCAGAGAAAGTTTCTTCAGGAAAAAAAAAGCCATTTATATTCATAATTGAAGAATGAGTCAGAATAAGGCACATAAAAAGAAAGGGAAAACTATTTCTCATAGAGACACGGGTTCAAAGAAAAAAGGCATCACGTATCCCATGAACTGAAAGAAGTTCTTCATGGCAGAACCTTTGGAGTGTAAGAGAGAAGAATGACAAGAAATAAAGGCTAGAGGGCTTTGTAAATTTTGTTAAGATATCTGTACTTCAACTCTAGAGACAATCAGAGTTTTGGACATTTGCAAGTTGCAACGTACTGAGTAGAATGAAAAAGGGAACCTTAGATACAAAAAGATCAGTCTCGGGGCCCCTGGGTGGCTCAGTGGGTTAAAGCCTCTGCCTTTAGCTCAGGTCATGATCTCAGGGTCCTGGGTTGAGCCCCACATTGGGCTCTCTGCTCAGCGGGGAGCCTGCTTCCTCCTCTCTCTCTGCCTGCCTCTCCCCCTACTTGTGATCTCTCTCTCTGTCAAATAAACAAATAAAATCTTTTAAAAAAAAATCAGTCTGAACCTGATATATATTTAGGAGGTACAAGTTGATGACTGATCGGATACTGGTAGTAAAGGACAGAAAAGACAGAAAGCTAACCTCAGATTTCTAAGATGGATAATTGGTTTGATGATGGTGTCATTTAATGAGAGAGAAAACATAACAGCTGGGATATGCAGTCAAATACTATTCATGGATTCCATATTTGCAAATGTGCCTACCTGCCAAAATTTATTTGTAACCTCAAAATCAATACTCAAGCTGTTTCATTATCATTCACACATGAGTACAGAGTGTTAAAAATTTGAGCAGTGTGCCTACTGCACGTGTTCCTAGCTGAGGTCAAAAAAGGCCAACACTTTGTCTCCTTTCTTTAGTTCTCATAGTATAAACAATTACCCTTTTCACAGTCATCCAGTGCCTCATTCTTTGTATTTTTGTGCTTTTTAAAAATTGAGATATAATTGACATATAACATCATATTATTTTCAGGTATACAACATAAAGATTCAATATTTATATATAGGGCAAAATGATCATCACCCTAAGTTTAGTTAACGCCTATCATCACATACAATTTTTTTTTCCCTTGGGTTGAGAACTTTTAAGATTTACTCTCTTAGAAAATTTCAATCATCCAATAAAGTATTATTAACTACAGTCAACCATACTATGCATTATATGCCTAGGTAGGACTGATTTATTTTGCAACTGAAAGACTATTCCTTTTCATTACCTTCACCCGACTCCGCCATCTCCCACTTTTGGCAACCACCCATCTCTCTATTTATGAGCTCAGCTGGGTTTTCTATTTATTTGTTTAGTTCCATATATAAATGAGATCATACAGTATTTGTCTGTGTCTGACGTATTTCACTTAGCAGAATGCCCTGAAGGTCCAGCCATGTTGTCACAAATGGCAAGATTTCATTCTTTTTCACAGCTGAATAATACTCCTTTGTATATATAGATTCCCACATGTTCTTTATCCATTCATCCATCAATGAACACTTAGACTGTTTCTACGTCTTGGCTATTGTAAATAATGCCACAATGAACATAGGAGTGCACGCACTTTTTCAGTTAGTGTTTTCATTTCCTTCAGATAAATACCAAGAAATGAAGTTGCTGGAACATATGGCAGTTCTATTTGTAATTTTTTGAGAAACCTCCATACTGTTTTCCATAGTGGTTACACCAGTCTACTTTCCCACCGACATGCAACAAGGGTTCCATTTTCTCAACATCCTCACCAACACTTGTTATTTCTTGTCTTTTTTATAATATTCTAACAGCGGTAAGGTGATTATCTCATTGCAGGCCTGATTTGCATGTTCTTGATAATTAGTGATGTTGAGCACACTTTTGTGCACCTGCTGGCCACCTGTATGTCTTGCATCTCTGTGCTTATGGTTGACTTTGCTCTTTAAAATGGCCTCCGTGTGTCGTACTATAGCGCTGTCTAGTGTTCCTAAGACTTGACACTTACCAAGAAGACAAGATGTGCCTTACAGAGAAAACACATTTAGATAAGATTTGTTTGGCCATGTGTTATAGTGCCGTTGGCCATGAATTCAATGTTAGTCAACAGTATATATTCAATAATATCTTTTAAAGAGAAACACGCAGAAAACAGGGTTATGCATTGATTGACTGATGAAATGTTGTAAGCAGAAGCTCACAGGAACCTAACCCCAGCAGCAATGGTTCAGTATTCATTAACTCAGTGTTTACAGTGACCTTATAAAGTATAACCAACATGAATAACAAGAACTGATTGTACATGAGGACACTGGTAATAATGACCTCTGTCATGAACTTGTTTAGTTTGTGACTTCTAAGTGCTAAGTTTCAGGAGAGGGCATATTTGGGTCTACAGCTCAGGTGAAAGGGCTAAGCTAAAGACAATAGTTTTCAGAATCAAGAATCACTGGCAGAAAGATGGTAACCTAAGCCTAGGAAGACATGAGATCATCTAAGGAATATCTGTAGAATTTAAGTACAAAAGGACCTGCCACGAAAATCCTCAGGGACACCAACAATTAGGAAATATCTGTCTCTTTCCTATAATTAAAATATAACTTTAAATGTCACTTACTGAGAAAACACTTTTCCACTACTCACTCTAACATGTAAAGTTTTGCCAGGGCACCTGGGTGGCTCAGTCAGTTAAAGGGCCAACTCTTGGTTTCAGCTAGGTCATGATCTCAGGCTTAGGAGATCCAGCCCCCTACTCCCCAACCCATCTCAGGCCCTGTGTCTATCTGCACTCAGTGTGGAGTTTGCTTGGGATTCTTTCCCTCTTCCTTTCCCTCCCCCTACTCCCATGGGTGCACGCTCTCTTTCAAATAAATAAAATAAAATAAAGTTTTGTCTAAGACATAGCGCTCTCTTAATTCTTTGCATAGCACAATGTCCATCTGACATTATGTCGTTTGTTTACTGTCTGTCTCCTCTCATTAGGATGCAAGCTCCCCAAGAACAAGTTTATTTGTCTTATTTATTGTTGCGTTCCCAGCCCCTAGAACAATGCCTGGAATAAATGGCACTCTATATATATTTGTTTGAATAAATGACCAAAGGGATTAAGAAATATTAATCAATATTTTCTTTCAAGGCTCCATTTTTATATTTACTCTCTACCAGCAAAATTGCAATAATCATTTCTTTGTAATTTTTCCTATTCCTCTCATCCTGCTGCTATTCTACCTCCATTTATTCTCTTAAAGATTTTTGTTCCTGTTCCATAGAAGTTATGCCTTCTTCATGCCAAACAATTTTCTAAAATTTCCTTTTGGCTCCTGTAGAAAATCATTCTTAGAATCATGTTTCCCCTGAATTTTTAGGATGATGTGCCCCCATCCCATTTTATTCAGGATGTTTTTGCAGATCTCATATTTTATTACGTATTGTTTCATTTTCTCAATTGCTCTATTTTGAACAATAGGCTCTCTTTCTGGACCAGTACTTCCTTCCAGGCTTGTTTTGTGGTTTGCCCGTTCACCAACCATCTGGCTATAGATCTAATATCTTCATGGAAGCAGCAATCGATAGCAGGTTGACAGGCCCAGGTCCAAAGCTGTTTCAAAGCAAAACCACAAACTGGTTCCAGTGTCTAGCAAGCAATGGGCCTAAGTGCACATAAAATATGGTTGAACGTTCTCCTACCACACAGTTTCTAAGTGTTCAACTCTCTGAACTTAAATGAATGAAAACCACAAAATTATGGGGTCTTCCTATCTTGTGCAGCCCTACTGAGTATTCTCCAGCCCAGGATAAACTGTACTGCGACCGAAGGTCCCATTTTCCCCCTCACCCCACTCTCTGGCAGCCTTATAAAGAAGACTCTATAGAGTACAGGGGTAGACAACTAATCTATCCATCAATTTGGGATTGTATTTCTAAGCCAGATGACCCAGAGAGGAAAAGGAACGAAGTATCTTCGGACTTTTAAAGTTTCCTCTGTGTATGGCAGCAAAACACACATCACTCAACAAGTAGGTTTCTCAATCCATTCAATGGGCCCTAATGTTGGAGAAAATTTTATTCAAATTCAGACAATGTAATATTAATTTTAAGCCTTCTTTAACAATGGTGTTGTAATTTTTTAGACTTTTATGCAACTAAAGAATTTTAGAGGAAGTTAAGAAAGGCTTAGAAATTAAATAAGACTTTGCTTTTCTTTTTTTTTTTTTTTTGGTTAAAAAATTTAAATCTGAAATATAGGAGTTTATATTATTATAAAAAATTATTCACCACAAATTTCTTCTCACTACTTACAGAGCAACTACATAAAAAGAGCTAAATGATCACAGAACACACTCTATTTTTACTTAATACTAAAACAAGATAAAGAAATATATCCCAGGTTCTATTGACCTTCTCTTCAATTCCCTGGGTTCTTTCCTTTCTAAATTCCTATTTAACTTAAATATTATATCACACCCTATGGTAAACTTGGAGGAAGGTGCTAATGGTCAAATATCCCAAAAGCCATTGCCAATTTCTTAATTAACCCTAGCACTAGAATTAACCAAGAAATAACCCACTTTCTCTCCAGGCTATGCTGAAAATAGTTGTTTGGTTGTTTCTTGTTTATTTAATCTTTAACTTTTTTAATATTATCTCTTTGTAAATTATTAATTACAAAAGTAAAATATGTGACTTTTAGAAAAACCAGGCAATAAAGATAAGGCGAAGAAAGAAAATAAAAGTCATTCATAATCCCATTGCCTGGAGGTAACTACTCTTTACTTTTTCAAGTCCTCCCTCACAGACATTTTTCTATCCTAAACCAATTACTTCACACATTTACATATGTACATACACACACCTAAATCATACTGTGCATACTTTCTTCACTCTTTTCATTTTGCACGCAAAAATCTTTTCTCAAACATCATAATTTAGCATGATCCACTCTTATAGCACAACACTGTGCCAACTTTCTTTCTTTGAACGCGTGCTATAAATTGTCATCATACAAATGCTGGAAGTAACATGGGCTTTCAATAAATGTTTAAAAATAAAAAGAGAAATGCAAGTGATAACTCTGAATTCCCCATGTGTCTAGGCATTTGTCTGGATATAAACACAGGAAACACACACAGTATTGCCACTCAGTGTGGGCAAATGAGTGAGACTTTTTGGTTTTGTCTGTAAAAGTGGTGTAATTTCTTGCTAACAAAGCTCAAAGTCAGATTTTAATAAGTCAGGATCATGTGATCCTTACTCTGGAGCAGGGATGGGAAAGGGAAGACCAGGGTTTCTTTTTCTTCACAAAAGGTGACAATGTACCACACACACACAGACACCCTGAACTTCTCATACAATTGCTGAGCCCCATGCCCCCAAATATCAGTGGCATCTACATGTCTACTTTTGTGGAAGAAAAAGTAAAACTTATGGTGGGACAATACAATTTCATTTAGGCAATATGCCTAAATAACAGACAAAAGAGGACAGACCCATCTTCATTAAATATTTACTGTGCCATTATTTGGCGAAACAGCTCTTCATGTAGTGGGTCTTTCCTGGTAGAGATTGATATGTGGGCAACTGGAGAATGGGCTGAGTCCTTCTCATCCATCACAATAACAGAAAATTAACCCTGGGATTAAGAAGCAGCAAAGGACACGTAGACAAAGAACAAGGGAGGGAAATGGAAGGAGGGAAGCACACACCATTGTTCTTCCGGCTTTGCCTACAGGAAGCAATATTTCCATTTGGTCTTGGGCAAAGCCTGTAATTTCACCACCCTGACTGCAGCTGGAGAACTCCCTTTCAACTGTCCCGGCATCCAAGTGAAGACAGGTTTATTCAGAGTTTTTTTAAAAAACCAAAAACCTGAAAGGGCCATTTTAATTTGCTTCCATGTGAAAAGGGGAGCACTTTTCATAGGGCCCCATAATGACGTTCAGCGGGATATTACACTTCGCCATATGGCTAATTTGCACAGCAGGCCCAAAGCAGGATTTTCTTTCATTAGAACTGCCCTAAAGATCAGACTACAGAAACATGTGTAAAGAACAAACCCAAGATGCCCCCTATTGCTTAAATCTAGAAACATTCGATTCCCAGATGTAAAAGCCCATTCAGAGAGTTCCCATGGCAAGGTCATTCAAGAGTCTTGGAGGTGGTCTGTGTCACAGCCCCATTTGCGTATATTAGGGCTTGGAAAATGTCTAAAATTCAAAAGCCACAAAATTGTCAAAACACCTCAAAAAAACCCCACATATACGGAGGTAGGATAATAGCTCTGGTAGGTAATTTATTATTACAAAAACAAAACAAAACAAAAACATTACTTTCCGAATGCCCGAGTTCTTGATACCATTCATTAGCTTACAAAATAAATCTACATAAACTTTTGACCCTTTTTGAAGAAAGCAAAGGCAGTCTGACGTTCTAACAGAGTCCTGTTTATTTTTAAGATGGCCCTTATAACTTATGTTTGTCTTGGCATTTCCTCCTTCTGCCATATCCCAAGCCTCAGCCATAGAAAAGAACATCCCCTCCGGGAATGACAGAGTCTGCAGGATTTAAAAAAAGAAAAAGAAAGAAATCTGATGTCTAATGATTATGGAGTAGTTGAGTCTGTGCTTTTGAAGAAAGTAAACATTATGATTAACAATCTTGGGCTTTGTAATTAGCTTCCCCCTTCCAAGAGAGAGTGTTAATTTATTAAATATTTTAACAAAGAGTCTTTTATTATCAGATTTAGTTTGGCTGGCTCCTTTCATAGCATTACCAATTACAACCAATAAAGCTTTAATTGATGACTACTTTTTATAACCTTTGACCCCAGATGATAAACAGTTGTACCTTAGAAGCGAAAGGGTAAACCTCAAAGGGAACGGTGTCTTAATCATGCTTAGCAAACCAAACTGCTTAAAATTACAACCTACCTACCTGGTTAGAACAAAAACTCAGACTTCCTCCATGATTAGGATAATTGATCAGGAAAAGATTTGGATTTCACTTTTAAGATAAGTATCCTTTTGGTTAGGGAAATCCTAACTAAAATTACCTGCATATAACTGTGTACCATAATGTGCTAATTGTAGATTATAATATGATTTAATCAATTTGTAGACAATCAGCAAGTAAATTTTAATACGTGACACAGCTTCAAATGTAAAATAATTGAAATGCAAGTTATTTTACTATTTTTTAAACAGACATTATAGTTTTAATTCTACCCCCCCCAAGTCCCATCATTTATAGAGCAGTACCTTTATAACACCAGGGGCTGTTAAGATTGTGGGAGCAAAGAAGTAAACCAAATTAACTGCCCAACAATGAGACACCAAAAATTCTTAGAGAATTGGGTGCCTACACATGACAAGCAAGGAGAGTCATTCCTTTAATTAGAGTGAGATAATGAGGTTGTCTGCATTTTCTCCAAAGAACAATTCCCGAAGTTGGTAGTGTTCCAAAGATACTATTCAACTGCCCAATTTCACACTTGCCGATTTTTAAGGAAAATCTTTTCTAACTCACACCTGTCAATCTTTTAAACGAAGATTGCTAAGGTACTGCATAATTTGGAAGTTTAAAATTTCCCAGACAAATTTCTTAATCTGTGTCATGTTGCCAAAATGAATAGGGCCTCTGAACAATTACTAAAGAGCTCATAGGAAAATGTGGCATCTAAAACTGTAAATGAAAATAATACCATCGTGTCACAGTGGCTACCCACCATCACTTCATGGAGATGAAGACAATGAAGACACCATTACTTGTCCTCACAATGGAAGTACTGGCCTAACAGAAGGTATGGTGTAAGATTTTATATAAAAAGAACTAGGCGTGCAGCTTTTAAGTGACTTCTCATGTACATAAAGGAAGTCAATGCCAGGAAAAGCAAAAAAAAAAAAAAAAAAAATCTGGGGTTCAGTCGAAGTACTTTATAAATTGAAAGAGCTATACACGTTATTTTTATGATATATAAATGTATATAATGGCTGTTTTATTAAAGACACATGGCTGCTCTCTGCATTTCAAAATCAAATTTGCCACACACCCAGAAAAAAACAGCTCTTTATATGGTTAAGTGAGGATTGGGGAAATTTTGTATAAATAAATCTATGCTTTCCTCCCCATTAACAGATGCTGTAAAGAAAGAGACAAATATAAAATCTAAGAATACAGAAATATATCATATTGAACTTCAGATGGTCAGGAAAAAACAGGCAGACTACCTAAAAACAAACTGGACAAATATTAAGCTCATATTTGGCTAAAAAACAAAAAAGTAAGAATACAGATTAAAAGAAAAAAGGAAACTAAAAGTTGAATAAAATCTGCTTCAATGCCAATTTTATAAATTAAACTTTTTATCATGGGAGAATTACAGATTGGTACAGAGTTAGAAGAAATAATAGAGACAGACCCCTTGTGTTTTGCCCAGTTCCTCCAGTGGTAAACATTTCAGAAAAGGAAAGCACTGCAGCATAAGCAGAATATTCACACTGACACAGTCAAGGTCCACATTTCCAAAACTACACGGACACCTCGAAGTCTCCTCTGTAGAGCCATATCCACTTTACTCCATCCCTACCCCCGATTCAGCTTCTGGTAAGCACTAATCTAGTCTCCATTTCTAAAATTTTGTCACTTTCAGAATGTTACGTCACTTTCAAAATATGGAATTTTACAGTATGTAACCTGTTGAGATCAGCTCGTTTCACTCAGCATGAGTCTCTGGACATTCACCCAGGTTGTTGCCTCTCTCAATACTTCTTGCCTTTACATTGCTGAGTAATATTCCATGGCATGGTATAAATGTACCAGAGCTGGTTTAACCATTCACCTACTGAAGGACATCAGAACTGTTTGGGGCTGTTACAAATAAAGCTACTATCAACTTTCAGGTACAGCAAATACCTGAACTGAATTTTCATTTCTCTGAGATAAACCCGCAGGAGGGCAATTGCAGGGTCGTATGGTAATTACATGTTTTGCTTTTTAAGAAAATGCCAAACCGTTTTCCAGAATGACTGCACCACTTTACATTCCCACCAGTGTCCTTGCTGCCATTTGGTGTCATCACTATTCTGACGGGAGTGCCGTAATGGCTCACTCTGGCTTTAACTTGAATTCCTCTAATGACTAATAATGTTGAGCATCTTTTCATGTGTCTATTTGCCATTCATATATCTGCCTTGGTGAATTGTTTCTTCAAGTCTTTTGCCCATATTCTAACTGGCTTATTGGGTTTTAAACTATCGAGTTTTAAAAAGCCTTTGTATACTCGAGATACTACTCTTTTGTTGGATATGGTTTGCAGATATTTTCTCCCACTCTGTCCCTTGTCCCTTCATCTTCCTAAAGGGTATTTTGCAGGGGCAAGGTGTTTTATTTTCAGGAGGTCAAATTTTATCATTTTTTTTCCTTTTATGGAGGGCACTTACGGAGTAAATTTTAAGTACTCTTTGCCTCCTCCTAGATTCTGAGGATATTCTCCTATTTTTTCCAAAAGGTTTTTGTTTTGCATTTCACATGTATGTCATGATCCATTTTAAGTTAGTTTTTGTATAAAATGCAGGAAAATAGCTCAAGGTTCACTTTTTTTGTTTTGTTTTGTTTTTTTTTTTTTGCACTGTGGATGTCCTATTGTTCAAGCACCATTTGTTGAATTGCTTTCATGATTTTGTAAAATACTCTCGTGAGTCTGTCTTATCTCTGGATTCTCTACTCCAATCCATTGATCTGTCTATACGTCTGTCAATACCACACAGTCTTGATTACTGTTACCACATAATAAGTCTTAAAACTGAGTATATTGATTCCTCCCACTTCATTAATCTTCTCAAAATTATTTTAGTTATTCTAGTTCCTTTGCTTTTCCATCCAAATTTTAGAATAATCTCGTCCATATCAACAAAAATCTTATTGGGATTATTTTAGAAAGGCAGAGGGACAGAGGGAGAGGGAGAGAAAGAATCTTAAGCAGACTCCACACCCAGCATGCAGCCCAATGTGGGGCTCCATCTCACAACCCAGATATCATGACCTGAGCCAAAATCAAAAGTCAGACGTTTAAGCAACTATTCACCTCTTACTGGGATTTTGATAGGAATCTCACTAAATCTGTGTATCAACTTGGGAAAATTTAATATCCTTACTGTGCTGAGTCTTCCAATCCATAAACATATTATGGCTTTCCACTTTTTACATCTTTGTTGATCTTATCCACCAGCATTTTGTAGCTTTCAGCACATGAGTCCTGTACATTTTTTTTTAATTTATACTTAAGCTTATCTTTTTTATATTTTAAATTATATTGTATTTTTCATTCTGGTATCTATCTATATGTTCATTTCCTGTATACAGGAATACAATATTTTTTTACGATTTTATTTATTTGACAGAGAGAGAGATCACAAGTAGGCAGAGAGGCAGGCGGGAGGGAGGGGGAGGTAGGAGGGGAAGCAGGCTCCCTGCTGGTCAGAGAGCCCTATGCAGGGCTGGATTCCAGGACCCTGAGGTCATGACCTGAGCCAAAGGCAGAGGCTTAACCCACTGAGCCACCCAGGCGCCCCTACAACTCATTTTTATATATCTTATATCTGCCTTGTTTTATTCAATTAGTATCCTGTAGTCTTATCTTGATTCTTTGGGGGTTTCATCAGAAACAATCATGTTATTTACAAATAGGCACCCGTTACATTTCTTCCTTTCTAATCTGCATGCCCCTAATTGCCTTTCCCAGGCTTACCGCACTGACCAGAATGTCTATTCAACATAGAAGGCTATGTTGAATAAGTGCTGACAGCAGACGTCCTTGCTTTGTTCCCGATCTTAAGGGGAAAACAGTCAGTTCTTCACCATTATTATAACGTTAGCTATAGGTGTTTGCATGGGTTCTTTATCATCTGGGAAAGGTTTAGTTAGTTGTTGTTGTTGTTTTTTTGGGGTTTTTTTGTTTTTTTTTTTTAATATATTTTATTTATTTGACAGAGAGAAATCACAGGTAGGCAGAAAGGCAGGCAGAGAGAGAAGAGGAAGCAGGCTCCCTGCGGAGCAGAGAGCCCAATATGGGGCTCGATCCCAGGACCCTGGGATCATGACCTGAGCCGAAGGCAGAGGCCTTAACCACTGAGCCACCCAGGCACCCCCGTTGTTGTTGTTTTTTAACCATGAATGGGTTTGAATTTTCTCAAATGTTTTTTTCTGCATCAACTGGTATGATTGTGATTTTCTTCTTTAGCCTGTTAATGTGGTAAATTACACTGATTGAGTTTTGAATAGTAAACTAGCCTTACAAACCCTACCTAGCCACTTTTCTCCTTTTATATTACTAAATTCTGCTTACTAATATTTTGTTAAGACATTTTACAACTATATTCATGAGGGATACATTGGTCTGTATTTTCACTTTTTGTATTATCTTTGTCTAGTCTGGGCTTCAGAGTACTACTAAGCTCCATAAAATGAACTGGAAAGTGCTCCTTCTATTCCTATATTATGGAAGAGACTATGTTGAACTGGTGTTAATTCTTCTGCTTTGTAGAAGTCTCCAATGAAACTGCCTGGACCTGGAGATTGAAGCCATATGGTTTTAAATTATGAACTCAGTTTCCCTCATAGTCACAGGGCTACTCAAATTATCGATCTCATATTAGGTGAACTCTGAAAATTTGCATTTTTCAAAGAATTGGTCAGTTTTATAAGTTCTCCAATGTATATGTGTAGAGCTGTTCACTATATTCCCTTATTATCCTTTTGATATCTGTAATGTTTATATCAATATATCTTGATATCCCCTATTTTATTCCTGGTAACAGTAAATCTATTTCTTCTTTTTTTCTTTATCAGTCTTAATAGAGATCCACCCATTTTATCAACCCTTTAAAAAGCCAGCACTTTCACTGATTTTCTCCATTATTTTCTTCTTTTCAAAATTGCACTGATTTCTGCTTTTATTATTTCCTTTATTCGGCTTTCTTTGGGTTGATCTTTTGCCTTTCTTCTTCCAGGTTTTCGAGGTGAGAACTTACACTATCAGTTTGAGACTTTTCCTCTTTTCTAATGTACCTAAGTTGGCACTATACATTTTCCTCTCAACACTGCTTTAGCTGTGTCCCACAAATTTTCATTTTCATTCAGCTCAATATATGTTTTTATTTCCTCTGAGACATCCTCTTTGACCCTTCAATTACATAGAAGTGTGTTATTTAATTTCAAAGTGTTTGGAGACTTTCCTATTATATTTCTGTTACTGATTTCTGGTCTGATTTCATTCATGTCTGTATATGATTTCAAATTTTGTAGAGGCTTATTTCATGGCACAGGATATAGTTTAACTTAATACATGTTTTGTGTACACTCGAAAAGACTATGTAACCTGCCACCTTGTGTACAGTGTTCTATAAATATCTATCATTTTGTTAGTTGATGGTGCTGCTGAGTTCTATACCCCTTGATGATTCTCAGTCTACCTGACCCATCAATTGCTGAAAAAGGGGTTTGAGGTCCCCAACTTTAATTTTGAATCTGTTTCTCCGTTCAGTTCTAATAGTTTCTGCTTCACAGTTTAGCAGCTCTGTTTTTGGGGCATACTCATCTAAGATTACAGGTCTTCTTGATATAATGGACCTTTCTCTGTGGTAATTTCTTTTGTTCTAACATCTACTTCATTGATATTAATATTGCCAGCTCCACTTTTCTTTGATCAATGTTTGCATGATGTCCTTTATTGATCATCCTTTTTACTCTCAGCCTGCCTATATACTTGAAGTGATTTTCTTTTCTTTTCTTTTTAAATATTTTATTTATTTATTTGACAGACAGAGATCACAAGTAGGCAGACAGGCAGAGAGAGGGGAGGGGGAGAAGTAGGCTCCCTGCTGAGCAGAGAGCCCAATGCAGGACTCGATTCCAGGACCCTGAGATCATGACCCGAGCCGAAGGCAGAGGATTTAACCCACTGAGCCACCTAGGCGCCCCTTGAAGTGATTTTCTTACAGACAGCAGGTACTTAGGTCATGTTTCTTAATCCACTCTACAAATATCTGCCTTTTCATTGGTGTAGTCAGATAATTTATATTTAGGGCAATTATTTATATGTTAGGGATTATGTCTGTCTTTTTAGTTGTTCTTTTTTTTAATATTGGTTCTCCTTGTTTCCAGTTTTTTTCTTTTTCCTGCCTTCCTGTGAGTAACTTGAATATTATATCCAACTTAACACATAAGGAAAAGTGACAGATTGATTTACAAAAAAATTTTTAAATATCTAAAAATGAAAATGAAGGAAACAAAATTTAAAAATAATATACTAAGAAAATACAACAGATACACATCAGACCAAAAAAGTACTTACCTGAATGAATAAAATATAAACATTCCATGAACACACAAAAAGGAATGAGTGGCCTCTAAACATTAGAAAAATGTCCACAGTCAATACTGATTTTTAAAATGCAAATGAAATTCACAATGTACTTTTTTTTTAACCTATCAAATTAGCAAAAGAAAAAAGACAACACCCAATATTACTGAGAATATGGGAAAACTGCAATTCTCTGCTCTTTTGTTAAGGAATCCAATGTTATGTTATGACTTTTCTGAGAGTTTAGGTATCAGGAAGTTGAAAATGTGTATGCCCTTTAATTCACTTTAATAAATTCACCTAAAGTGATAATCAAATAAGTGATGAAAAAAATGTCTAAACTAAGCACAGCTGAAAGAACTTGGGTTCAGATTCTAATAGTATGGGCTAGAACCCTGGGTTACCCCTAACTTTGTGATTTAAGCAACTTATTCTCTGTAAGTCTGAACTGCCGTGCCTATAAAATAAGGATATGTAACATACATACTTGTCAGGGTTGCTATGAGAATTAAATAAAACAATGTACGCAAAACATATAATATGATGCCTAGTATATAGTAAGTATTCAATAAATGATAATCATCATCATCATCACTACATGATTAATTCTAACTACATTGGAATAAATAAACTTACGCAGAGGAAATAAAGACAATAATGTTGGGTCTACATTTGATGTGAATAGATATTTGTGATATGGTATATCTTAATGGGGGGAGAAGCAAATCAAAATCATAAACACCCATAATACAATCAAATTTTTATAAAAAATATATCAAAAATGTTCACAGAATAACATCTGCAAAGAAGCAGACCAATACTATGGTAGAACTGTAATTTTGTTTCTTCAAATTTTTGTATTTTTTCAAAAGAGGGAATAATGACATTTAGTGGGGGGGGGGAATTCAGTTATTTCCTTAGTTCCCTTTTATCAAAGGCATTAGAGTGTCTGTTAACTAATCCTACCAGCTCGGTTGCAGAAAGAGCCTAGAGCAGACAATGGTGGAACAATTAGTACAGAAACTACCAGATGCCAGGATAAAGAACACTGGAAGAGAGGGGGGAAAAGTACTCTCTCTGAAGTGGATAGGTGAGAATAAAAGGGGTTAGAAGTAACCCTGCTGGCACCTGGAAAGGAACTCACCGTCCTGGTAGCAGTAAGATGACCATAAAACTAATACTGTGTTGACCTTGTCACCTATCACTCCTTACTACAGACAAGGTGGCTGGCTGTCTGATGACTCTTCCCTGTGAAGGCCAAGTATGCAACTCTACAGTAATTGTGTGGGATGAATTCAGGCAACAGAAGGCACCCTGTACAGTAGAAACTTTCAACAAAAGACCTTTGAAATAGACAAGTATCTGAAAGTCTCCCTTAAAAGGGTAATAAAGCGATGCCTGGAAAGAGGGGAAATTTTTGCTCTTTGCTGAATGGGAGGGCCCAAATGAAGTCTGATCCTGGAACAAACTGCACAATAACCTGGCATTATGAAGGGCTATTTGGCAAGTCAAGGAAGGATGATCTACCCAAAGACTAGGCCAGAGTAAGTTTGGCTGTGCCTAACTTAGTGCTGGCAGGGATCCTTTTAAAACAGCAGTATTAGCACCTGCCCCTCCTCTCCCGATTTTCCCAAGCCATGTCTAGAGTGAAGAGCAGGGAGGGGGCACAGGGTAATTTCTAATTAAAAATAAACCTTTAGGATGAACTGCAGAGAGGGATCCCAGCAAGGCTGAACTTTTACACAGCAACTACAGAACAATGACAGGCCTGATGAGACCTGGTATGAGGACACTACCACATTATTAGAGCTCCTCATCAGGCAATACTCCCAATCTAAAGGGCAAACGATGGAATAGATTTTGCCCATCTTCTCTCTCCACTGCAGTCATTTTTCTAAGCCAAACCAATGTGGTTTATGTGACTGTCTTTCTCCAGGTCCTTATATCTGATTTCCAAGTCTTTGCCAGGATTAGAAGGTGAGGCATGACTCTTATTTTTAAATACTTCCATTTTTTTCCAGAAACCACTAAGAGCATTGCTTTCTTAATTAAAGAATTTATGAACAGTTCTTTCTCTTCAAACTTCAAGGACCAGATATTAATGCAAAACAATGCCAATGTGTTTACTTTTTTGTAATACTGTCAGAATGTGCTGTTATGGAAAAAGTCCTTTCCCTTACTTTAGAGAAGTTGTCCCTGCAACTGAAACATGAATGATACAGGAAAGTTTTGAAAAAGAGGTTTTCATCACAACTCATAAAATCAGACTTAGCTCCTACTTTGGCCAATCAGTAGCTCTGTGATCCAACGGGCCAATTAGTGAATCTCAGAACCTCAATTCCCTCAACCACCACTCCATGTAAAAAGCTCACTACAAAACCTGCCTATGTCAAACTGGTATCTTGAGGCTCGAGTAAGATGAAGTGTGTGTGTAAATGCTGTGGAAGAAAACACAAAACCCCAAACTTAAAAGGAGTCAGCAGTTTAATACGTTGACTACAGAAGAGCTTCAGGCTATGCCTAACACTGTCCGAGAAAAAAGACGAAACTACAGTTCCTTCTAATGCGGATTATATGATCCTTTTCTGTTTTTGTGCTTCCCAAACCTGTTTGAAGAGGAGATAGATAGAGCACTAAAACTTAGGCAGGATTGTCTGTACTTGCCATTTTCATTAAGGATATTTTGCTGAAGACACAAGGAAACCAATATTTTTAATTTTAGAAAAGAGAGAATGGAAACTGGAATAATCTACACTTCAGGCTTTAAAAACATAGTAAAATTTTCTCTTCAAGATCGTATTTTAACTACATACTCCATAAAAATAAACCTCACCTAAGAAGCTTGATGAGGTAGGGGTTGGATTTAAGATTTGAGGAAGTAAGGGCATTAAAGTGACTCAGTCCATTAAAGTTCTGCCTTCAGCTCAGGTCAAGATCCCTGCCTCCTGGGACTGAACCCTGAATCCTCTCCCTTTGCCCCTCCCCCTGCTCATGCGCACTCATGTGTGTTTTCTCTCAAATAAATAAATAAAATCTTTAAAAAAAAGATTTGAGGAAGTAGATGAGGCAAGTTTATACATGCTTAAGAAAAAAAATTTATTACAAAGAATTAATATAGAGAAAGCAATCACTACATCTACTGTGTGCTTTATAAAAACTCTTATTATCTCATTTATTCTTCTCAAACGGGTAGATTTTCCTATCCCTGTAAGCAAACTGAAAGCCAGAGTTATAAAGTTCACTGAGAGCAAGAAAACTTCGTCTGATCCCAGATCGGGTTATCCTTATTACACCTCCCTTTACCTATCCAGGTTTTTTCTGTCTAGCTCCATAACCTGACAGAGGTAGCTTTTTACCCCCTTCTCCAAGAATGGGTGAAGCTTTTCTTCTGAAACTGCCCCCTCAAATCAAACTTCTAAAACTAAGTCATACTAAACTTCAGGGGAGGTAGACAGCCTAATGTGGTTTCAGGAAACTTCCATCAAGATTGTTTTAATGAAGAAATGTGTTTCACTCATTGACCACAAATGAAAAGCTTAAAATGAAACAGAGCAGTTGCTAATCATATCACTGACATCTCTTTCCCTCTTTAAGAACAAGAACCATCTCAATGTCTTTCATGCTTACAAAGGTGCTGAGACTTTTAGTGAGGAACTCTTTTTTTTTTTTTTTCAACCAAGGAACCCTTGGTGTACCTCTTCGGAGTCCAGAATGCTAACTGTTTTGAAACCTACTCATACAGAATAAAATATATCTGCAATAAATATTTGTTGAATGAATATGGTATTACTTTGTTTTTTGATATTGTTGTTTTTCTTTGAAAGAGTGGCCTTTAAAGAATGTATGGTGACTAAAATTCACTTTATAGATACTAGATGTGTACATACTCCTTGCTATAAAGCATCAAATTCTTTTCTATTTTGTGTGGCCTGACATGCACATCAATGACCTTAAAAAGAAATACACGTTTTCAAGTAGCACAAAAAAAAAAAAAAGAAATACATAAAACCTTCCACCTGTGTTCCGTGACAATTCTGCCTAGATTTGAAGGGTAGAGGTGGTGCCCAGGAAATTCCCAGAGCCCTTTGACAAATCCTAAAGGGATTTCTCTGATACCATCACATTCAAGTAGAAACAGTTTAGAGTATTTTGTTAGGGCCTCACTTGCAAAGACTTCATTTTATAACATTACCCTAGTTCAGGACATACTCTTCGAGAATGTAGTATTACACATTCTTATTTTCTTTTATGCCCCACCCCTAATCCCATTCCCCTTATCAACACAGGTACATACTCTAATATGTAGAAGACATGTTGTTTAAATGAAACTTTTACATTTTTATTATATATTTATCTTATACTTATTTATATAAAGATGTGCCTTTTAAATAAGTATATATAGTGGTATTTTATGGGTTTAATTTATATAAATGACATTGAGCTATCAATTGTATTCTTTTTTTTTTTTTAAGATTTTATTTATTTATTTGACAGACAGAGATCACAAGTAGGCAGAGAGAGAGAGAGAGGAGGAAGCAGGCTCCCCACCGAGCAGAGAGCCCAATGCGGGGCTCGATCCCTGGACTCTGGGATCCTGACCCGAGCTCAAGGCAGACGCTTTAGCCCACTGAGCCACCCAGGCGACCCTCAATTGTACTGTTTCTAACTTTGATCCTCTAGCACTATATTTCTGAAACCTTTACATATCGTTATGTGTAACTATTGTTCATCATTTAAAATAGCTTGGTATATGTTGCATATTACATTCAATCATATGTAAGTACCGAATTTACTCATCAGTCTCCCAGTGATGAAAACCTAGATTGCTTCTACTATTTTCTACCAGAAACAATACGAAAATCAACACCCTCATAAATGCATTCTTGTGGAAATAGAGTTGAGCTTCTTATGGGGTACAGGGCCATCACAATGTGGCCTCAAGTCTTCCCAGCAAGCCACTAGCCTCTACACCACAGCAACTTCGGATGAATTAGGAAAAGAGTTGCCAAGTTACCACAAACTTCCTATTGGATTTCCTTTAATTTCATTGATTTTACAAAGTAAATCACGGAGAAACTGACAATTTTACAATGTGTAGACAGCCTATTCAAAGAGTATCTCTCTCTTCATTTACCCAGTACCTCCTAAATGTCTTCTAATAGAATTTTGAAATTTTTGCAATAAAGGCCTTATTGTACAACTTTTAAAATCTATCCGTCTTCTTTCCATTTTACTTTTTTCCTTGGCCTAGGACTTTAGGAATAATGAACACAATGGGTGGCAGTAGGCATCTTTGAGTATTTGTTTTTGTGTTCTTCTTGATTTGTTAGGAATCTTTCTAAAATTTGCTCATTAAGCATGATCTTTGCTGGGGATTTTTTTAGAGCTGCCCTTTGCCAAATTAAAAAACCTCCATATATATTGGTAGTCACCTCACATCTATATCAACTTTTCGTGAATGTAATAATATGCCTCATGTTTCTCTGTCTCTCCTCAATGTATAAGACATTGTGGAAACAATAGTTTCAAAATGACTGAGCTTTTCCATAGCAAGCCCATTGCAAAAATGTGTCCACACCAGGTAACAGCAACAGCAGCCAAAAAAGAAGGAGGAGGAGGAGGTGAAGAAGAAAACAAAAAAGAGAAAGAAAACAGACGGTATTTCCCATCATGGAGCTGGGCTCGTCTGCACATATAGGATGCTTCTTGGCTCAAAACCATTTTTCTACCTCCTGCTTAAGCAGCTCCACTACAGCAGAAAGTCCCTTTGTTGTTCTCCACCCTCAAAGTCGCCTATAGCTTTGTTCCTCATCAGGACTGCTCCCTGCTGGGGCCTCAAGTCACAGAAGCCCCTACAGCCCTGAAAATTATACCATGGTTGAGACTTAGATTAAAAACTGTCCCAAAGTCATCCATGCCACTATACCCAATATGACCTACCTAATGAAAGACAAACTAAATCTAAACCATGCAACTGTGATGACAAAAGATGTTAAGACTGCCGCAATCATTTGCAGAGGTCCAACACTGGTATATATACATCGTAATGTATACAATGAAGATTGAGCTTCAAGCTTCTAAAAAATAAAGCCATCTGTAGGGCACTGCAATACTTATGTCTTGGCAGCCTTCCCAGGGCATGAAAGAACCAACATTTCCAAGACAGAGCCAGGCAGCCATCAAAAAAAATTTTTCCCAGTCCAATCTCCTCGGAGCAGAGTGCACTGTAGATTTTAACAACAAAAGGTAATCTTCACAAATAAGTACTGAACATCTTTTACATCATTTTGTGCTGATTTATAATTTGATAAATGACTAAATGTTCAAGATTATGGTGAATTTTTCTTTCATATTTTATAACCCATTATATTATGCAATTACCATGATCTTACTACCCTGTAGCTAGAACAGTTATTAAAAAAAAGAAGGAAAGAAGGAAAAAAACAATAGAGACTTTCCTTAACATTTTGGTAGCAAATATAAAAGTTTTACCAGAGTTCAGGAAAATACTACCATCAAGATTTATGGGTCATATTAATCAGTTTTACAAACATTAGCTTGTTATTAATGAATCTGGTTGCCCAGAGATATTCACCAAGATTCCAAATTTAGTCAGAAATGGTATACCAAGAATTTTAAAATTGGGTAAGAATTGGTATTTTTGAGATATACTGACCATTATCAAAATTGGGGGGAAAAGGTATAATAATCATGGCTGATATTCTTTCACTGAAAATGTTGAACATTCTAATACTAGGGGCACCAGGGTGGCTCAGTTGATTAAGCGTCTGACTCGAGCTCAGCTCGGGTCCTAATCTCAGGGTCATGAATTCAAGACCCACACTGGGCTCCATGCTGGATATGAAGCCTACTTAAAACATAAAAATACAAATAAAAACATAAAAACATACTAATAAGAGAAATGACCAGAAACTCTTCATGATGAGAGAGAGGGAAAAAATACTCAGGGTTTATACATATTACGTCACATTTGATGAGCAGCAATGTTCTACAGAAATGTAACACAAGCCATAAAGGTGAGCCACGCTACAATTTTAAAATTTTCTAAGAAGCCACAGTAGAAAAGTAAAAAACAGGTGATGCAAAGTATCTTACTTTCCCTTTTTTGTACCAAGCCTTTGAAATCCGGTGTGTATGTTACACTTACAGCACATCTCATTTAGGACTCTCCGTGTTTCAAGTGCCCAAAAGCCTCATGTGGCTCGTGGCTATCCTACTGAATAGCACAAGTCTCCATCATCCGGAATAGAGATTCGAGCCAAAGGCAGAAGGACAGACCGCATGCTCTGCATACAATGAGCAGGCGGTATTTGTTGAATGAATGAATGAATGAATGAACAAAATGAAAAAAGTGAGACAAAATCCTAAAGCAGCAACAACAACAAAATGACAACACGAGAACATACATGGAAAAATAAGCCATTGAAGAGGACATGACTCCCTGTGGAGGCCCCAGCATCAAGCATCTCTATCTGCTGTGCTGTTACTACAGTTCTGAAGTTATAGGGACAGAACTCTATATGGGGGAGCCTCTTGAGGTGAGAGTAGACGTCAGATGAAATAATGACTCTCGGGTCATGGTCAGAGGAGTCCGTGAAGTATAACAGTGTCTCACTAAACCTCAAGTACCATTTTTCTATTAATGGGATCAACTCAAAGTATCTAATTCACTAGAACACACCACTATCCACAAAACTGAAAAACACAAAAGCTGTCCCTAAAGCCCAGAGTCTCGCAAGATCTCCAGCTGACAAAACAGCCTGCCTCAGAACTGCTGGATTTGCCCGTAGAGCAAGGGGGGTGGGGGTGGGGGGGAGGGAGAAGAAGAAGGGGGAGGGGAAGATCTAACATACTTCTTCTGCCCTGTTATTTCTACTCCCCACGACGACAAGACCTTTGTAAGCAGGCAAGGGAGTTGAGAAGAGAGAAGTCAATCTCTGCAGCCCAGGCTGCTTCACATTTTTCAGAAATTACTGCATGTTCAAACAATGGAATATTTGTCAAAGTACAACTTGATCACCAGAATTCATCTGTTTTTCATAACCACATTTGACCTAAACTGTGCTGACTAAACAAGGTACCCTGTGTTTCGCAGTCTGGAAAATGTGGCTCCCACCATCATTTTCAGACCGCACTAAAACCTCTGGCCCCCTAGACTACAGCCGCTTGGTAACTAAGTGCATTCAGATTAGGCCAAGGATGATGTCTGCTGGCTTCCCTTGTTACATCAATCACAGATTTTCATTTTCAATTCATATTTTGGTTAATCTCTCTCTTTTTTTTTTTCTGGGTATCTATCAAGAAACTGTAAAGGAGCTACAATTATTTTTATATTTTTCCCTCTCTCTGGGCTATGTATATACATATAAATTCACATATACTAACACACATACTCTTTAAACCTCCTATTTGGAAACCATTACAATTTACAGAAAAATTGTAAGACTGGTATGAAGAAACACCCACATACTACGATTTACTCAGATTCACCCCCTGTCAATATTTTGCCCCATCTCCTTTATCATTTGCTCTCTAAATATTTTTTTCCTTAGCCATTTGAAAGTATGTTCTATACATCAGATCTCTTTACTCCTAAGTACCTCATTACGCATTTCCTGAGAATAAGAATAATTTCTCTAACAACAAAATAGTTACAAATTCCAGAAAATTTAAGATTTTCCTAATCCACTGTCCATATTCCAGTTTTATCAATGGATCCAGAAAATGTCCTTTATAGCACATTTTTCCTCAAGTACAAGATTCGGTCTAGGGCAGGGATCAGCAAAGCACGGCCCATGGGTCAAATCCATCGCATTACTTGTTATGTAAATAAAGTTTTATTGGAATACAACCATACTCATCCATTTATATATGGTGTCTGGCCCCTTTTGAGGTATAACTTGAGTGGTTGTGACAGATAGCCTATGGCCCACAAAGCCTCAAATGTAACTATCAGGCCCTTCAGAGAAAATGGTTGCCAATTCTGGTCTAGAACAATGCAGTGCATTTAGCTGTCATGGTGCTTTAGCTTCCTTTAATTTGAAACAGTTCCTCAGCTTTTCCTTATTTCTTCTGACTGACATTTTTGTAAAATATTCTCTATTTCTCTCTTTCATAACAGAATGCTTCTCATCTGGAGTCTCTGTGATTTTTCCTCATAAATTAGATTCAGGCTGTGTATTCCAGATCAGAATAAAATACACAAAGTAATGCAGCCTCACTCCCGGGCAGCTTACTCAGAGGCACACGGTGTTTATCTGATCCCCAGTTATGAAGTAAGTTTTAATCACCTAATAAAAAGGGCGCCCAATTCTATTTCTTGTCTCACTATTAATAAGTAGTCCTGGGAGACACTTTAAGACCATACAAATATACTACTACTTACCAAAATTTCCCCCCTAGATTTGGTATCGATGACTGATTCCTGCCCAAATAAATCTTTATTGGAATGACTGTAAAATGAAGAACCACTAAGAATCTCGGATTTTACTCACCTGCAAGCCAACAAATTAATGGGCCACAATTCCGTGGATGCTAGAAGGCACCAAACCCAGTCGGAAAGAAAGGACTTAATTACTAGTATCAGCAGCAGCAGCTGGAGTATCAGCATTTACACCTCCATTAATCCCCAGAATGCCAATCTCCACAGAGCGATGTGAAACAGTCCCGGAGACACCTGCGCCTACAGTGGTTTGCTTTAAAGGAGAGGAACCCTGAGCACACGGAACCCATATATCTCTGCCGCAGAGAAAAACACTATCTTGATCTTCCAGAGCTGGAAAACATACCTGCTTCTTGCTCTGGCAGGAGACATCCTCCCCACCTTACAAAGCTTTTGGCTACACAAAGATGTCTGAAAAGATGATCCGGAAAAGACACAGACAGTGCCTTTCCTCGAAAGATGTACAGAGATGCAAGAGAACCATTAAGTGTCTGCCAACAGTCAGCACTCAACATTCTACTATAAGAAGTAAGAACATAGGCTTCTCCCCTGTTCACATATGCATGTATTTAGATAGATACACATCCGTTCATTCATTTACATATCTGTTTATTATTAGTAATGACTCATGGTTTTCTATTTTTTTTTTCCCCCAATGAAAATGCCCTTACTCACAAACTCTCCTACTTTTTTCTTTCCATTAAGATTTTAAAGCCCAGCTGCTTTTTATTGCATTACTTGGTGGAAGGAATTACACAGCTGAATTTCTGAATAGTGCAGGAAAATCTAGAAAGACAATAGGTCAAATGCAACTAAAACTTAGGGAAAGTGTCCTCGAGGCACTCCCAAAAACTTTAGTAACAGCTTAAACAAACTTCACAAGTAGCCACTGTTGATTGCTTACGCCCACAACTAGTTGCAGCCAAGTGCGGTTTGGACTGGACTGTTGACTGTCTCAGAGATACTAGTTTCAATGGCATCTTTTTATGTTACAAGGGAGAAAAAAAAAAAAAAACAAGTAAGCAGACAGACCATTTTCATAGAAAGTAACTCATCTTACTGTTTAAGAAAGGAACACCCCATTCTTTTCCCTATGATGACTATGGCAAATCAGGCTTCCCCATAAGGCGGTTCTAGAAAACCAGAGCACAAAGTTTTTGACAAACAAAGTCACATAAAATTGTTATAGTCACATAGTCACAGCATTGTTGAAGTATGGACCGAAGGCAAATCTGAAAGAGAAAAGAAAAGTTTTGAAAAGGTAGACTAAAAAAATGTAGAAGGTCTTCCCACCTCCATCCCTACTTTTGATCATTATTGACAAGACACTAGGTCCAGTCCCTTACTGGTGGTAGAAAAAGAAAAACCATGTGATGAGTATTTTTATAAAGTTAATGTGTCTATTATATATCATATTAGGGTACAACATGATATAATGAATAACTTAATACTTGTAAACACTTTGAATAGTTTTCCACACTTAGTTTGATAAATCGAGCCACTTTAATGATAATGACAAATGACTGTCAGAGGAGAGAACACAAGATAGAGAATTTATATTTACCTTTGAGTTCTAACTCAGCTACCTCCCACTTATGACTATAGGTGAGTGAACTGCCCAAGGCCAAGGTTTCCCCTTCTGGGAAAAGAGATGGATAAAAGAAAGGGTAGGCAAAAGTCCTTCTTGCCCTGATAGTTCATGATTTCTAGATTCGTATTTTATAAAAGTACATTAAACGAGGATGGATTGTAGGAGGAGGAGCACGTGTGTTCTTGTATTATTTGTATTCTGCATATTTATGTCTACTCACACATTAGTCTCATTCCTTATTCTTCGCTGAATTCTTAAAGAGTCCTTTTTATAATATGAAAATTTAATGAAGGGGTAGGAGTGAGCAGGACATGTATAAGTTGGAAAGAGAAATCTTTTTTTAAGATTTAAAGGTAGGGACGCCTGGGTGGCTCAGTGGGTTAAGCCGCTGCCTTCGGCTCGGGTCATGATCCCAGAGTCCTGGGATCGAGTCCCGCATGGTCTCCTTGCTCGGCAGGGAGCCGCTTCTCTCTCCACCTCTGCCTGCCTGTGTTCTCTCTCTCTTTCCTTCTCTCTGACAAATAAATAAAAAAAATTAAAAAAAAAAAAAAAAAAGATTTAAAGGTAGCAGGCCAGGTGTTTTTACATACCTTCTTTCACTGCATTCTCCCAGAAACACTGTGTGATGAACACCATTATTTGAATTTTTTAAATGCAGAAAATTGAGGCTGTGAGACATTCAGTAACATGTCTAAGTCGAGATTTAGAGTCAAGCTTTCCCAATGTCTCTAATTTTAAACAACACCGTGCTGACCAGAAATCACTTGGTTTCTAATTTTGGTTTTTTTCAGTTACAACAGGCTTCAGCATTTTTACGAAACCTTTTATTCTTTGAGGCTACTGCTCTCCTGATGAACAGAAACGGACTCAGATTGTGGCGGGGAGAAAGGGGATAAAAACAGGTTCTGAAAAAAAAAGAAAAAAAAATTTTTAAAAATAAAACAAATAAAAAAATATAAAAAAGAAAGAAAAAATATATATATTTAGATGAACTAGTCAAAAAACGTTAAAAAAAGGGTAAAAGTTTTAAAAAATTTAGCAGAAGAAGAAAAAAGAAAAAAGAAAAAAAAATTGAAAAAAGAAAAAAAAATTGAAGTAGCCGCAAGACTAAAGAATCATGGGGAGAAAACCATGAGTTCTGTGCTTTGCTTTCTCCTCCTCTGGAATTGCTCTGCTGTCTTAAGAATTGAATCTGCTTTCTCCTTGATAGATGAACTTCGTCCTGGCTGGATATTTTGTTGATCTTCTGGGGGAGGGGCCTGTTGTAGTGACTCTCAAGTGTCTTTGCCCGAGGCGGGATTGCACCGCCCTTACCGGCGGCCGGACTAAGTAATCGGCTCGGGTTCGCTTTTGGGAGCTTCTGTTCCCTGAACGCTTTCCGTAGAGTTCCGGAGGACGGGAATGAAAATGCGGCCTCCCAGTCTCCGGCCCGGAGGAGCCGAGAGCCTGGGGCCCCACTCCTCAGTGCGCCCCCAGAGGACAGCACCCAATCACTCCCGTATCCCCAGCCTCTAGCTGCGCTCCGAGCTCACCCAGCCCGCGACCAGTTCAAGGTAACCCCGAGCTGAGAGTTCAGTCCTCGGCTCTGTCTCTGCAGCCGGCTTCTCCGTTCTAATACCTGCAAGCTGACTATGGAAAGAACCTAGATGTCCATCAACAGATGAATGGATAAAGAAGATGTGGTATATATACACAATGGAATACTATGCAGCCATCAAAAGAAGTGAAATCTTGCCATTTGCTACGACGTGGATGGAACTAGAGCGTATCATGCTTAGTGAAATAAGTCAATCGGAGAAAGACAACTATCATATGATCTCCCTGATATGAGGACATGGAGAAGCAACATGGGGGGGTAGGGGGATAGGAGAAGAATAAATGAAACAAGATGGGATTGGGAGGGAGACAAACCATAAATGACTCTTAATCTCACAAAACAAACTGGGGGTTGCTGGGGGGAGGTGGGATTGGGAGAGGGGGAGTGGGCTATGGACATTGGGGAGGGGAGGCGAACCATAAGAGACTATGGACTCTGAAAAACAACCTGAGGGTTTTGAAGGGTCAGGGGTGGGAGGTTGGGGGAACAGGTGGTGGGTAATAGGGAGGGCACGTTTTGCATGGAGCACTGGGTGTTGTGCAAAAAGAATGAATACTGTTACGCTGAAAAAATAAATAAAATGGGGAAAAAAATAAATAAATAAATTAAAAAAAAAAAACTGGAGAAAAAAAAAAAAAAAAAAAAAAAAAGAAACGGACTCAGATGGGAGCGCAGTTTCTACACCGTGGCCTTCCCACCTGCTTTCCTTCTGCGACACCACAGAGCTGCCTGAAGCTGTAGCATCCATGTTGAAAGGACAAAAATAGGAACTACATGCTCCAGATGGAGGACAGGAACAGCTATAAGAACCTCCCTGAGTCTCTGGGAGTGTGGGGCCACCGCAGAGACAGTGAGGTGCCTGGGACTTTCTGTCACGTCATTTTTAAAAAATCATATTTGTTTAAACCACTAAAGTTGGTTGTTTTGTTTTGTTTTGCTTTTACATTTACTGAAATATAACCCATACTGTTACAAACACCACCATTAAACATCATAAATGACCTCACTGTCATACCTAAAAAAATGTTAGCGTATCTTATTTTTTTTAATTTTTTTAAAGATTTTTTATTTATTTATTTGACAGAGAGATATCACAAGCAGGCAGAGAGAGAGCGAGAGGGAAGCAGGCTCCCCGCGGAGCAGAGAGCCCGATGCAGGACTCGATCCCAGGACCCTGAGATCATGACCTGAGCCGAAGGCAGCGGCCTAAACCACTGAGCCACCCAGGCGCCCCTGTTAGCGTATCTTATACTTTGTTTCAGGGTAAGAAGAAATCCCAAACCTAAGCTAGTAACACCCATATAATAGATGGATGAACTATATTAACCTCTGCCAAAATGACTGTATCTTCTTTGATGACAGCGTCTTTGATAGTCCTTTTTTAGGTCTCCATGAATTTTTCACATTGTACTTTCCTGAGGCATTTTGAACATTCATTCACTCATTCGTTTCACAACAATTAGTTAAGTTCCTTCTGTGTGGTGAGCATAACACAGCAGGCTGGGAGTTCCAGGAGTTCTAGTTAAAGACATTCAGAGAAGGAAATAAAATGAATTCTGCCTCCATTCCCTAAGCAAATCTAGAGTGTTACAGGCAGAGTCTGAGTTTCTACCCCAGCGCTGAGGTCCTAAACTACTTCACCTCTAGACTGTGGTGTGAGTTATAAAAATCTGAAAAAGTAAAGAATCCAGTGGAGGCCCGAACTCAGCTTTTCCAAATCCATCACTATTTAAAAGAAATCCGTTCTGTTCACAGGTTAAAAACAAACTCTTCATTACACCTGCCACAGCCGGCTATATTTAAGCATGAGCTCCAGTTATGGCATTTGCTTCTGGTTAGATCATTCTGGTATATGCAACTTACATAACTGAATGACCAAATTTCCTCTATAAAACAAAAGGAAACCCCTCCCCTACATGTCCTCTTGTTCAAATCACGAGGCTCTGGCCACATAATATCCAAAACGACTGGAACAATGTATTAAATAAACTAAGTAGCCAGTAAAGATGGCATTTTAGGAAAGCAAAAGAACCCAAAATTTTTTAATTTAAAGACTGAAAATAAACAAAAATCTGGCAGTCACAATCAAAATAGGAAGAAGAAGAAAAAGATTTGAGAGATCTGGTTGGATATATGAGAGGAGGGAGAGAAGATGGTTAAATGCCAAATCCAGATATCTCAGTAATGGGAGAAATTTGGCATAACTAATAGGAAGAAATATCAAAAGGAAGACAGAAAATATGCAATATGTTTCAGGAAAGAGAACTGCCTGGGGGCACCTGGATGGCTCAGTTGGTTAAGCATCTGCCTTTGGCTCAGGTCATGATCTCAGGGTCCTGGGATCGAGTCCCACGTTGGGCTCCCTGCTCAGCGGGAGCCTGCTTCTCACTCTCTCTCCTGCTCTCTCTCACACCATCTCTCTCTCTTTCGCTGTCTCAGATAAATAAAATCTTAAAAAAAAAAAAAAAGGAAGAACTGCATGTACAAAGTCATCATCATGAGAGAACATGGGATCAATATATCTGGAGCATAGCCTGCGAGCAGCCAGGAGGAAAAGAGCGACCAGAAATGAGGTAAGAGAGTCAAGCCAAGGATAAAACAGGGGAGACTATACAGACCAAGTTAAGAAGTTTACTTTATTCTGAGAAGAATGAGAAACTAAAGTATCTGAAGCAGAGTTTTATATGATTTAAACTGTGTTTCAAAGGGCGTTACTGGGTGTGATATGGAAAATGATTTATTTATTGTTCATTTTGTCAGAGCTTAAAAAATAATTATGCTAGTATGGGATCTAAATCTGTTTAAGTGAGACATTATTGTTAGGGGAAAAAACACACACACACAAGTAAGCACCCTTGAGGAGTTCAATCTTCTCAGTGTAAGCATTTTGAAAAACAAATGTGAGTACATGTAGAAAAAAAATTTTTGATCACATTTTTTTGCCTCTTGTTTTTATTCACAGCCAAATGATATGTATGCTCATGGGTAACAAGGTCACCAGGTTAAAAGAGCAATATGACAATTATAAACAGTTAGATTACGGCGGCTACAAACCAGGGCCCATTAGCCCATACTACAGGACAGTTATCGCTATAAATGGCTTTTCCTGTGTCCTTATCAATGCAGCACACAAAGTATCTCACCCTTAGCTTTTCTCTAGGATCTATGTCGTGTTTATGCCTATCTAACCTCACCAGGCACCAGTGGGTCAGCGCAGCTGGGAGGCAGGGAGATACGGCAGCAGAGTGATGGGACAATCTGCTAAGTGTCAGAGATGGACTAGGAGTCACCAAATATTTCAGGGCAAAACTTTCCACATTAAAAAAAATATATATCTCTAAAGAAAATACTCAAACTATGCTCTTATTGCTCAGAAATACTCAAGATCACCATGGAAGCAAACCAGAAAGCTCCCAGCTCTGTTCTGTGGAAGTTGGCTCCCCAAACAGTGCAACTTGCATTTGTCTTAGATAGTGGGGGAAAGGAAGATGAATATTTCTGAGACGAGAAAGAGAGTCCATTTCAAATGAAAATAAAACAACACTTACGAAAAGAGTCGAGAGGAATAGTGTCTAAATCTCAGAGCCTAAAATATAAGCTACTTGAAGTTCTTACAAAATAAATATCAAGTATATAAACATCAGCATTCCTTCCTGATGTCATTACTATCCCAAAGATTTAAAAATGGTACCTACTCATTTCATATTACTGTTCTCAAGAAGGCTTTTCCATTAAAAGTTCAATGTTCTTTTCTTATTTCCCCCCAAAAATGCATATATTTCAAATAAACATGACGGATTTAAAACAAAACAAAAACCAGGTCTCTTCACAGTCTTCTACAAGTAGCTTTTCTCTAGACCCATTAAGTTAGGAACTTTTGAGAACACAAAGTACCCTGGTCATCCTTAACCTCTTTCACTATATTAAGAAGTAGCAGCTGAAATAAAATTTAACATGTTTGTTCTTTGCAGTTCTTCTTAGAACACACTCAAATATACTAATGTGATCCATACAAAACAAAAAAACCCAAGACAGAGGTACAGTACACAGAGTTCTGATGCTATCTGAAACAGGAGCCCCCCTCCTTTTTTTTTTTTTTTTTTTAACAGATCATCTGATGAGCCTGGTGTTCCCTAGAAATTTAGCTCCAGAAACAACTTTAAGAAGATCTAGATGATTAAGCTATGTGCCTCTGGCAATGCTGGAATTCTATATCCACAATTTCCAATTTTGTGTGACTAGAGAAATAAAGTGATATTTTCCTCTCCCTGTAACACCATCTTTGGAAATGTCAAATGAGAATAAAAACTTACAAACTCTAAGCCCCTAGAATTTTGCATATAGGCCTTTCTTGTTTGTCTTAATTTCTACCACAGTAGTAGTAAATGACCCTGTTTGTGTTTTCACCCAAACCAAATATTCAAATGTTCATTAAAGTGTCTTTGTAAAAAAACTGAAAGAGTTTAAGTAATGGATTTCTACTATAGCTACATAAAATGAATACAAGTCAATAGTGTTGATGTTTAAAACAGAATCAGGATTAGTCTAAAAAAATGGGCAATAGTAAAGTACAATCAATTTTAATGAAAACTCAAAAGCCAGTCAGAGCTCTATTTATCAGCGTTCACTGCCAGATCAATGGTCTGTGAGAAACATGAGGACAATTGTATGAAGCTGATGTATGAATATCTTTTTTTCATTAGGCAATCAACTGTCCTAATAACTAGATGTAGCAGAAATGTCTTACTATTTTTATAAAAGGGAGTCTCATCTTTTTAAGCCAATTAATGATTTAAAAAATCTGAGCATCAGAAATACACCCAATCCTTCAGACCTGCTTTAAGTGGATGCTCCAATTCTCATTGTTCAATTTACCTGATTTTTAAACAGCAATAGTGCCTTCTGATAAAAGTACCGGAGTAAGAACCCTAAAATCTTACCTCTGGTGCCAACAAAAGAACCATCTCATGGCTTGATTCAGAGTGCGGCCAGTCTCTACCAAGTGAGATTTTTTTTTTCACACTTACCATATGAATATGGGTCACTTACTTAATAGAGTCAAATTTGCGAAACATTATGAGATTGTTGCACAGAGTGTTATATAAAGTCCAAGGTAACACTATTACAAATACATACATAAATAATAACCCTTCAATGGTCGCTATTTGAAAGTAGCTGGAAGTTTAACATTAGAATGCCAAAACTAATCATTTTTCTTTAATTGAAAATTTCAGCAGTGTCTTAGGCCCTTCAAGTATCTATTTCCCAAATGCCTTAACGTAACAGTCAACTACTGCCAAAGTTCTTTATGTAATTTCATTAAGTAATTCCCTTAACACCTCAAGAAATATGTCACTTAAAACTGCTTATATCCACTCCTTTTTCCACTCTCCAAATACTTTCCTTGCTATTATCAGCAGTCACAGGACCACTGATTTGGCATTTTCCTCCAGCTGCCACTGTAGACCATTCAAGTAGAAATCCTCAGATTACAAAGGGAGAAGTAAGTTCCAGGAAGATTCCAGCCCCTATCCCACCCCACCCCTACCCCAGCAATGATCACGAAGGATGGTAAAGACATTGTGTATAAATTCTAGCTCTGCCACTCACTTATCTCTCCAAATTAGAGCCAAGTACTTTAAAAGGGATATTATTAAAAGCAAGTAAGAGATAAAATATCCTGAAACTTCACAAAATTATATCCAGAGAGATAAATTACTAACTATAATCTCATACATATTTTTAAATCTCTGTCTGAATCCTGTTAGTAAACGAATTCAGGGAACAAATCTATTAGTTTAGGTGCTGGGGCTAACATATTCTTCATAGAAAAGCAAGTCACCAGCTTGCCATGCATGATGACTGCCCAGGGAAGAAAGATTTATGACACAGAAATAAGTTCACTTTGAAATATGCTTTTAAATTTAGATTTTGGCAAGGCTTCCAAACCTAAGAGAAAGATAAGTGGTAGGGTGTCCTTAGGAGGCTTATAAAAGGGGATACTCAACTGGAATTCGGGTAAGCTAGTTCTGGGGCAGAGGTCTGTAGTCAGTAGGCACCTGAAACCTAATTCAGCCTCTAGCTCCTTTTACACGAGGGGTTCTTTCTAGGTCTAATAAAATTCAGGAGTTGAGGAAGCCTCTGAAATTCTAAGCAAAATATCACATGCCTGTACATATGTGCATTTTGTCTGGGGAAAGGGTTCACAGCTTTCATCAAATTCTCAGAGGCCCCTTGCCCAAGAAAATTTAAAAGAAATACTGCACTTGCTAGAGCCTTTGTAATATGAATTCACTGCATGACAACATTCTGCATTCCCTTACATCTCAGGCTGTTTTATAATCCCCATTAGTAACTGAAAGTGAATTAAATAAAAATGAGATTCTCATGATTCATGTAATACTCAGAGGTTGCTGCTTACTTAAAAAAAAAAAAAAAAGAATCCACATATTGCTTATGATAGGCTATTCCTGGATCCAAGATGTCAGAAATCTTTAAAAAGTACACTTTTAACACAAATGCAGGAAAGTGGGCGCCTGGGTGGCTCAGTGGGTTAAAGCCTCTGCTTTCGGCTCAGGTCATGATCCCAGGGTCCTGGGATCGAGGCCCACATCGGGCTCTCTGCTCAGCAGGGAGCCTGCTTCCCTTCCTCTCTCTCTGCCTGCCTCTCTGCCTACTTGTGATCTCTGTCTGTCAAGTAAATAAATAAAATCTTTAAAAAAAAAAAAAAAATGCAGGAAAGTACCTAAATCAAAGGTATACAATGGTCAGCATTTGTTAATCCAGGACTTTTTTTAATTATTAATAAGCAGATTATGTAAAGCACTGGAGAATAAGAGAGCACAAGAAGATAAGATTATAAATGAGACCCACAAATTAGGAACATGGTTGTTTTTACAGGTTTGCTCCTCCAGGTTCTTAATGACACCCATGCTCCTTGACATGGGACACTCTTCCAGTGAATGAACAGCACATTTGGAGAAGAGTCCGAAAGATGTTGCAGTGTGCAGAGGAGCTTGTAGTACATACAAATCTTTGTCCAAACTGAACTGGTTCAAAGCCTGGAGCCCATAAACATGGCAGACATCCCTGGGTTGATAGAGTTTTCAGAAAATCTGTAAGACAGGCTGGTTTCTGTCTTCATTCGACAGATAGGCCATCCATCTTCATAACTACTACCATCCTATGTACAAAAATCTCCAATTATTATTCTTTATCACTTCTCTTCCAGTAAAATTTTTAGTTTGTTATTTTCTCCCTCCTAAAAAAATGATCCTTAATGACTGTAAAATGATGTTTTATATTCTGCCTCTTACCTGTCCATCTCTAAACTGTATATTAAGATTTAAACAGTATAAGTTGTTTAAAACAATTCTGTAAAATGCACCCTACATTTGCCCTGCACACTTCCACTGCATTACTATACCAAGAACCAAGTCTCAATTAACCACTATCTGACCCTTGTTCACTTTCTTCCCTCCCCTCCTCCTGCCAAAGTTTGCCCTTCCTGCCAAAGTTCAGCACTTCCTAGAAAAGTCTCACTGCCTGTTTGATATTGTACTTCACTTTAGTCACCAAAGGAAGAATTTACAGGTGCTTGGCCCCATCTATAAGACCATGACCGAAATCTGACCTCCTGTTACAATACGTGAACTCCTGCCCTACTGATAAGGCTGGCAGATATAAGTAGGATTTTTCAAATAATCCTTTGGGAATTTATAAGCAGCACAGCCATAAAAGGGGGGTGAATGGAAGGTCGGTTTCACTAAAAATAATAAATATTGCCATGTTTATTCAAAGTGTGCCTTGTTATCCTCCAGGCCAAAAGTTCAGATAAACACTATTGTAAATGACAAAATATTAGAACTTTTTGTTACTTCTGTTATGATCCTTCCGTTGGACACCAATAGAACTGTTTTCCCTCGTAGAAGTCCCAGCCCTGATATTGTATAACACTGCCTGAGGCCAGAATCCTGGATTCATTTTCAGGTCAAAAGGAGGGCAGTTATCTTTCAAAATCAAAAACAAACATTTATTGAGTATCATATACTACTAATACTAAGTGCTAAGTGCTAGGGCTAAAAAAGATGAATAAAACATGGTACCTGCCCTAAACGAGCTTACAGTCTATTGAGGAAAAAGAATACATATTAGGATAAGATGATATAATATAGCTAGCACTGATACAATTATATACTGTGTCCTACAATAGTGGAAAGAGGAAGGGGGTCCACTGAACGCCACGTGGAACATCAAGAAAATGTGCTGGAGGACACAAGTATGAAATAAGTATGAACCCATAAAACAAAAAGAGAGAATACTCATTCAGGCAGAAGGACGAGAACGAGGAAAGGACAGTAGGCCAGAAGCAGCATGGTGCATTCAAAGAATGGGAAGCATTTCAGTATCATTAAAGCAAGGTAGTCAACAGCAGAGAACATGGCAGAGAGGACATGGAAAACCTTCCATACTTCTGTATTTTACTCCATTTACACCAATTAGAGAATTTTAAGCAGGTAACATATATGTCAGATACGTATGATTCACAAATCGCTATCACTACAGTGAAAAGATGAGTTAGGGACTTACGATATAAGTTAAGGAGAACAGTTAAGAATGTTCTCAATAATCCTGATGATCTAGGGCAATCATTTTAGGATAGAGCAGGATGAGAGAAAGTAAAACTGTACTTAGGAGGTCACATCTGCAAGAAACAGAGATCTGGATATGGTACTGAGAAAAAAGAAAAGGTTTGGATTTCAGCCTGGGGACTTGATAAAATGCTGTTATTACCTGAGATCATGGTATACCCCCAAAAGAGTAGATTTTAGGGAACAGGGACATAATGAGTTCATTTTGAAACATACTGAGTTTGTGCTACCTATGGAATTTGTAAAAATGTTAATATTAACTACATCAAGAAATGAAAAAAAAATCTGTTACCAATTTTTATATTAAGTAATCCGTTTTTAAATATGTTTGTCATTAATATTATGAAGACATGCCCTCCACTACACAGTCATACAAATCAGTGATTTGAGAATGGGGAAACAAATACAGAGAAGTAAAAAATTATACCACCCAAAAAAGCTATGAAAAGAATCCACTCTAGAAGTCATACATGGTCTGGCTCTTCCTTTAGCAAAAGAGATATCTGAGTGCTTCTCTAAAGTCCATCTAGGTCTGGAACAGCAGTGTCTAAAAAATAAACATGTATTCCAGAAATGGAGCGGAGCTCTTACCACTATGTATTTTTTCAAAACTAGGAAACATTATGAATGTGTGAATGAGGGAAGAGGCCTGTCTCTGCCACATAAACAACGCCTTATCAAATTATTACAGAACATTTATGACTAACAAATATTTCAACACTACAGAGGATCAGGGTGTGGAATTTATTTTTAAATCAGCAGTTTAAGGTCTTCTTTAAACTCACAGTTTAGGATGACACAGACTTTGTGTATTTAAGAATGTGTACGTTTTAAATAATTGATAAACTTTGTATGTTGATGGCAGAGACTAGAACCTCTGCCAACATGCCTATACTTTACATCATACACTTTAAAAAGTATCAATGATGTGTCTAATAATCAGCATCAGAGATGCATAACTCTTGCCGGATTAACTGCCACTGCAATGATGTGCCAGAGACGGAGTGAGGCACCACCATTCATGTATAATCTGTAACTGTGCTGAGCAGATCATTATTATCAGAGCTCACATAGGAGAAAGCTAAGGTTTAGGTAACTTGCCTCACACCACACAGCTAGTAGGTATGCAAACTAATTACTTCAGTACCCTTATGAATCACTGTTAGAGTTCTCATTTGAGGAAAATTTGTTACATTTTCTAAATCATCAAATCTTAATAAAGCTTACAAAAACTAGCCAATACACTGCGATGAAATAAAGTGCTGTCATATTATAGTCATTCAAAGACCATAACTCCTCTCCTGGTAGACTGTAATTTTTTAAAAGCATTAGTCCTTGACTTATTTATACATCTTAGCTCACCAAACTATTTCATGCAGAACAAAAATTCAGTAAGTGTTTAGTGAAGAAGTAAATGAGTGATAAAGTTTGAATTAGCATATGCTCAAACAAACATACTGCATATTTAGCTACCACTTACTTATTCATTCAGTTAGTATTTATTGAGTACCTACTGTATGCCAAGTACAGTTGTTGGCACTGAAGATATAACACTAAACTAAACAAACTACTGATTTTCATACTCTTAGAGTATTTGAGAGGAAAAGTACATGTGATTTTGCAATTATGAGACTTAATAATGAATTACCAAAAAAAAACTACAAACAAAAATAAAAGGAGTTGATTCCAGATTCTTGAGAGGGAAAAAAAGGCAGTAATGCATCCTCATCAAGTTGGATTTATCTAAAGAATAAAAGGATCACTTAATATCACAAAAATCTATCAGAGAAACTCACCACATTCATGAACTAAAGGATAAAGACCACAGGACTGTATCAATCTATTGGAAAACAAATCCAATAAAATTCAATACTCATTTATGTTTTTACAAAAAATATCAGGAGTCTAGGAATAACTAGATAAAGAGTATTTACCAAAAATTTATTGCAAACATCATTAATGGAGAAATTTTAGAATTTAGAAATTTAGAAATCTTCTGTTAAGAGATCAAAAATCAGACAAGGATGCCTACTATTATCTTCCTGAACAAAAAAGTAATGATGATCCTAGTCAATACAATAAGACAATATAAAAAACAATGAGCTATATGGATAGAAGAAAATAAGTCAGTATCTGCAGATCAACTACACAGAAAATCTATCATAAACCAAAAAGCAAACCATAATAAAAGAGTTGAGCAAGGTTGCCAGATTTAAGTTGACTTAGAAAAATCAAGAGCATTCCTCAACATCAGCAATTATTAATTAAAAAGGAAAGCAGAAAACAGCAACAAAAACTGTATTTTGCTATTAAACTTAAAAGAATCCCCAAGACTGTTAACATAAAGTTTAGTAATTTAAAAATAGACTTTTCTCTTCCACAAGTAGCATGACTCAGCATGATAAAGTTGTTAATTCTTCCCAAAATTTACCTATAAATTCAATCAATTCAAATCAAAATTCTAGAAGAAATTTTTTAGTGAACTCAGAGATTCTAAAATATATAGAGAGAACCACTAAAATCTACTCCTGAAACTAAGATTACACTAAATCACTCTATGTTAACTAACTAGAATTTCACTAAAAACTTGAAAAAAAATACAAGAAGATGATGAAGAAGAAGAAACAGGAGTAAGAGGAGGAGGAAGAAGAGGAAGAAAAGAAGAAAAAGAAAAGAAAATGATTGTAGAAAATGATTCTTTCAGAAGATAAGCCTCAAGGAAGTCATAACCTTAAGGTAGCCCCAATTTATTTTAGCTTCTTTGGGGAAAAAGCTACGGAATCCTTTCCATTTAAAAAAAAAACAAAAAACAAAAAAAACTCTACTTATACAGACAGCTGTTTTCATTTTGACGATTCATTCTATACTTGAATAAAATAATTTGGTTTTGAAAGAAGGGAAGGAAGGAAGGAAGAAAGAAAGAAAAGAAAGGTTCATAAATAGTGAAGGCAATTTAAAAGAGAAGAAATGAGAAGGGACCTGTTTTACTATGCATGTGGATGTATCACAAAATCAAATTTAACAAACTAGAGAACTGAGAAACAGATTTTCATATATGGATATTTAGTATATGCCTAAGATACTACCAGGAATCACGGGCAATAAATAGATTATGTATAGATGGACTGGTAAAACAGAATTCATCATATAAAAAAATTAATTTGGATTCCCATTTCATACTACAGTGAATACAAGATGATCAATATCAAGATATGATGGGAAAAATATTAAAGGTAGCATAAAGGGAATACCCTATAACCTTGAATAAAAGAGAGTTGTTGTTGTTTTTTAAACAAGGCTTAAAAAGTACAAACTATAAGGTTAAAATTGATGGACCTGATTACATAAAAATCAAGGATTTCTGCTTGTGAAAGATAATTACACATAGTTTAAAGTCTGGGGGCAAACTGGAAAGAAGACACTGGCAACATCCTAAACTGTCAATAGCTATAACATATAAGGAACTTCTGAGACTTCTCTTTCTAACAAAAAAAAAAATTAAAATAAGAAAGTCAATACAAAATTGAACAAAGGTTAAAAATAGGCGTTTCAGAGACGAAAAGTCTTAAATGATTAGTGAGTCTATAAAGAGAAGCACAATGTTATCAGTAATAAAAGAAATGCAAATTAAAAGAAAGAGATATCCTTCAATATCTATCAGGTTAGTAAAAATCAACGATTATTTAAAATAAGTATTATATATATACCTTGGACTTATATAAAATAATGATAATAGTGTGTCACAAACTAAGATGTATATGATTTATTTAATTCTCTGTACATGAGATTAAAAACAATTATCTACTTATTTTAGCTGTCTTGAGACAACTCAATCTGTATCTTGCTCCATCTTTATATGATAAGGAATGTTAGGAGAGAAGGAGTGGAGAGAGAAAGAAGAAAGGAAGAGGGAAGAGGAAATCAGAGAGCAAGGAGAAGTAGGAGGAGGAAGGAGAGGAGGGGAGAAAAAATTAGCAAGTCTTTTCTCAGACGAATGGAAATCACCTCAAAGTACTCTGGTCGTGAAGCCCATAGACCAGTGTCCCAACCTGTCTGGAGTAATGACTAAGTGATACTATATTAAACATATGAAGAAGAAAATAGATAGAAGACTGGCAAAAAGACTCACTTGATCATATTATAAAATAACCTGATAGAGGCTTCATAGAACTTTGTTATTTAAAAAGATCAATAATGGACTTCTCTCATCAATCTTTGATGATACTTATTAATTTTTTGATTGTCTTTATCTATGTGTCTGCATGAGGTGTACTATCAAGATGGAGAAAGGGTTATTTCTTATAATACCATTAACACCCATAATAACTTCCCCCAGAGAGATTCCTCTTTGCCTAGGTTTTACAGGACAGAAGGAATAAGAGTCATCAGGAATAAAAAAATGAAGTTTTTATAAATATTATTTTGATATATAAAGACAGGCCCTTTTTATTTAAATAAACTACATCATTAAATTAAGAACAGAAATCTGTGTATATGTGACTATTTCTAGGTATAATTTTATCATTTTGATGATAGAAATTGATGTTATTCACTTATATCATTACATGGCAAACAAAAGATTCAAGAAGAAAAGAAAGGATAATTTTTTATAATTAATACTCCTTAAATAATAGTTTCTTTTTTCTTACTCTTCATAATAAACAGAAAAACTATCAAAAATAAGAAAGAAGAGTTTTGAACGCAATGTACATCTTTATTAGTCAGAGCCAGAGAAAGACTCACCAGGACAGAATATATGTGTAGACATCGATAAACCGGAGAGAAATCCACCAAATCCTGGGCTCCAGGTACCTGCAAAACGAGCAAGACTGTCAAAAATATGAAAGCAAAGCTATGAAGAACTTTGAGCTGCATTCATTTTTACTATTCAAGTCTAAAAAATAAAAGCCAGTTCTAGTTTCTGGAGAAAAACACAGAACAAACAAGCAAACAAACCATGCTTCCAGAAACCTAGTTTTGGTATTTTCGACATAGGATCCATAAACCGTGAAGATGTCAGCAAGGCTGGGACACACAACAGAAGGATAAATAACAGCGAAGAGTAACAGGTGCCACGGGCCCTGCATCTGCTTTGACAGATTTAGGCTTCAAACGGAAGCCTCCAAAGAGGAAGAGAAGGAGGTGGGAATGTGACTTTGAGAACGTGACTGCATCTTCTTAGATTCACGGCGGTCTATCTAAAAGACTAAGTTTCGATGGCCAAAACCAAAACTTGCCACACTGGAGGAATTAAATGACCTGCCAGACAGCTTCTGAAGGGTAAGAATTAGTGAGTATTTACATCAACACGCAATCAAAATACAGAAATATGCTAGAAAGAGAGAGGAATCATGTAAAAAGTAAGATAATAAATGGAAAAAGCCAAACCTAGAAGTAATACCAGAAAATTACAATTTGAACAATGTAGACAGATAAAACTGAGACATCCAAAGACAAAGTAAAACAATCAGCATGAGGTAAGAACTGGAGATAGTCACAGTGCTAAAACTGTTTGGTTATGTGACATGACGATGAGCAACTCACAATTTACTTTGGCCTCAATTTCCTCAACTGAAAAAGGAAACTATTCCCTATATTGTTGACCTACAGGAATTAAACAAGAATAAAAGGACACAGTAAATTTTGAATTTATTTTGAACAAAACAAAATAAAGCAAAAAAGAAAAGATAAAATTGCAGAAAGAAATAATCAGAATAAAAGACCTAGCTGTAGTTTCTACAGCAACACTGGTAACTGTAGGATTCATCAGAATATGAGCAGCAGGCGTGTCTACATTGGGTTAAACTGACTCGATTACAAGGTCATTTTCCCTTAGTCCATCAAGCAAGCCTCATTTCTTCCTTGGGAGGCATAGCGTCCTTCACTAAGATGTTTTTCTCTACAACTTGGCAGCACAATAGCTACTTTCCTGTCCCTCCAAAACCATCACCTCTCTACATTTATTGGTTCCACTTCTTTGATTATTCTATTAATTTGCTATATACCCATGATAGCACACACTAAATCTCTTGTTTAAGAACCTCCCAGTGCTACTCTGTGAGTGCTCAAAACCAAACCAAACCAAACCAAACCAAAACAAAACAAAACAAAAAAACCTCTTGATCCTATACCATGGCCCAAACATAGATTTATTTAAAAAAAAAAAAAGCCATTAGAAAAGCTAGTGAGCATTACAAAACCACTGAGAAAAACATTTTATGGACTGATAAACACCACGTAGTTAAAAAGAAAAAAGATTAAAACGCATGTAAAAATTGTAACTTTAAGAGTACAAAGGGACACTAGTTTTCATCTTAATAACACAAAAAGACAAGAGGCTTTTATATTAGGCACTCTTGTTTGAAATGATCACGACATTAGAGCATCTTTACAGTCTCCCCTGTTGAGTTGCAAGGTAAAGAGGTGAAGGAAATTTATTTTAGCTTGCCAGAAAAACAGAGCCTACTAGTGAAAACTTCAACTAAGCAAAATACAAGTGCAAAAAGTGAAAAATACAAAAATTCATAAAATTATATTGGTAGTATTTTAACTACATAAAAATTACACATACATATGAAAAAAGAAACATAAAAAAGTTTTTGATCTGTATAGGAAACGAACCTTGTTTCTTTCATTTAGAATTAACGACTATAAAGTTATTTATTGAAATTTAAGGAAATTTAAGTAAATTCAATCACAGCTTCATTCCCATGTTGTTCTTCATGCAGTTTATTTACTTTGTTTTGCTTTGACTCAGAACCATGAGTGTCACACAAAGGAAACTGCTCGTAAGCCATTCCTCAGACAGAGCCGTGGCCCCTTCCCACGTCAGACCCATCCTTACAGAAGGAACATCCACATTAGGGAAGAGTTTCCCTAAAAATCTGTGATGAATGAGGTAGTGGTACCCCTTGCTAATGGGCTAAAAAGAGAGGTTTATCTGGGCTGACTTAAAAGATACAGATATATTTAGAGAGGACAAAAAGGTTTCCCTGTCATCTCCAACAAATATTCACAACCAAATCTAGTCTCTGTGAGGCTGTCTTGACATCCTCATCCTCAGCTTCAAACCATTTAAAATGCCCTGACCCGGAAGTATAGGCTTTGCTATTTCTTAGCCTCTGCCACCATAATCCAGTTAAGTCTCCTTAAGCAAAGGACTGCCTGCTTTGCAGGCAGCGCACAGAAATCTAGATGAGAAAAGAAGCAGCGAAACGGGGCTTCAGTTCACAAACTTTACCTCGACCCCCAAAGTAGCCTACTATTTAGAAATCCTTTTTCCTCCATGCTCCCTTCTGTGAGGAACGCTAGGAGCCCTGCGAGGAACCAAGAAGAGTGCTGTGAGGAGAAAGGTATGTAAAGCATGCACTGACTCATGTTGCTTTGAGCTAGATGTGTTTTCTCTGCTTCCACTAATGAAAAAGAATCACATCGACCGAAAGGCAAAAGAAGGAGGGCAACATACGCTATACGTGAAGGAATGCCACACGTTTGGAAGGGTAAGAAATGAACTTTCAAAAACCTAAAGAGACGGGAGTGGGAAAGAGAACCAAAGGCTGTTTCTCCTGACTCGCATAAATAGGTCTGTTTTAAGGGCCACATTTTGCTCCCCATTTAAAAGGCACAATCTCTGTCAAGGTTGTCTTCATTCTTCCTCCCCCTCCTGTTTGCCCTTCTTTCCCCTCAAGTGCAAAGAATGATTCAAGCAGGGTTAGGTTTCAGCTGGGGCAGAGGGAAGGGTCCAAGGACACTCTCCTAAGCTAACAATGACTGTCCCTAAAGGCTTCTGTCTCCTAACAAAAGCCAGGACTCCGTCTTTATCAGCTTCATCTAATTTTTCCTTTCCAAAGTAAATAACACAGCCCTTGCATTTTTACACATGTCCAAGTTTGACAAATCATTATCGACTGGGACTATAACTGATAAGAGATAACTTTGTGGTAGGACGTTGTCATTTCCTCTCATAAGGGCTTTCTTTCTGAGATACAGAAACATGATTAAAATAGTTAAACATTTCCTCTGCCTGGCAGTCAGGAACTCAAGACATTAAGATACTGGAGTCTGTATTTTTCTAGTTCAAATAGATCTATGGAGATACCAACAGCAGCCACAAACAGTATACTCAAGATTATCCTGCTTTTTTAACTAGTTGTTTTCCTTACGAATTCATAGGAAATAATTTCATCACCAAGGACAGCAGCTGCCTAATTCCCTATATAGTTTCTGAATGGAGAGCATTAGTGCTTTCTGTCAACTCAAACCTCTTTATTATCAGGGAGGAGCAAATTGCAGGCAAGATTTTAGGTTCTGTAACTAGCAAATCAGTGCCACAGAGCACGTTATAATATTATATGTTACGATATTAAAATAACAGATAAATAACAAGCTATTGAAAGAATTTAGGAGTGGCTGGACTCCAACAATCAGAAGTAGATATCATGAAGGCAAGGCTTAACATTCTACAATTACACATTCCCACACCAGTTAGAGATCATGCACCACTAGAGGCCAATATCCATGGCAGGTCTGTCCATTTCAATGTGCTTCTTACATTTGTAGGATACATATTGAGAGCTTCCATCAAAGCTGCAGTTTTTGTCACTTACTGTCTGTAGATTCTGTTAAATAGCATTATATCCTATCAATATACATCAGCTATCACATGATCCCATTATGTAGGTGACCAAAAAAAAGTCTGGGGACAAAGGAAGCTATAAAATAAGAAAAGTAAATTTATAAGCAGGATCCATGAATGGCACCCTGAAAAAAATGACCATATGAGCCTCTGCAGGCAAGATATATTGGAGTAGATGTCAAGATTCAGCGTAGAAGTGGAAATATTAGATGGTCAGAAAGAAAAGAAGCATAAACATTTTCTTTTTTTAAGGATTTTATTTATTTGAGAGAACAAGCAGAGGGGAAAGGCAGAGGGAAAGGGAGAAGCAGAAGCAGGCTCCCCGCTGAGTGGGGAGCCAGACCGGGACTCAATCCCAGTGATCAGGGATCATGACCTGAGCCAAAGGCAGACACGCAGCTGACTGAGCCACACAGGCGCCACCAACATTTTTGATCATAAAAATTCTTGTGAAGCATTAGGATATTTTTGATATATTCTTCTTCTTCTTCTCTAATATACCTTAGATCAAGTCAAAGAAAGTCTCTGAAAATGGAAATGTTAATGGGTAAGTTCCTCTCATAAAGAATAAGGAAAATGACTTTACTTACTAAAGAAAAAGGGAGATTTGGGTTTTAAAATAAATAATGACATTCAAGCTTTAACAGATACATCTGTTCAACATTTTTATAATACTTTCCTCTCCCCGCCCAACAAAGGACATGAAAGTTAGTAGCTATTTCTACTATCTTAATTAAGACTCACTAATGAAGGGAGGCAGGGAAAAAAAGGTATCTGCAGGTAACAATCTGATAGATCTACCTGCTTTACTAGTGGGCAAGCATATCGTTAGGAAAACGGAATAGAGTGTAAGAAAAGACTGCTTGGCTCCTTCCACTCAACAATATTCACCTATACTGCTGATAAGGATAGTACTTGAAAGAAAGAAATGCATTAGCGTGCTCTAGTCTTGTTGTTCACAGCTGTCCCAGGAGATACACATACACACAATACAGGCCACTTATTTTTCTCTTATGAAACCTTTCGAAGTAGGTGGATCATCCAAAAAGACTATGATAAAAATTTGCAAGGAATTTAGATATGTTTCTTACTAATCATTTGAGTCATTCTCCTTCTTGAAAATACTTCTGATTACCACTTTACACAAAACAGTTCCTTGGTATTAGTAAATGAATGCAGGGACTTGGTGCCTATTTCTGAGAATTAGTTGGATCTCAAGTCATTAAAATGTCCCAGGCATCTTTCTGAAGGGAGAAAACAACAAATGGTTAGCTGAAAGAGCATTACCTTTGCACTCAAAGGATCAATTTTAACTGCCCATATTATGTCTGGAAGCCAGGAAATACCTGGCAAACATTTTTCATCAGTGTGTTTTTCTGTACGACTTTGCTTCCAAAACTTCAGAGAAAAGAAAGGTAGAATTCATGTGGACATAATCTTCCACAGAGCTATACTAAACACCATGGATGTATCAACATACTAGAAGGCCTAGGATTCTAAGCGACAAAAATTAGCAAAACTATAAGAGAATTTTCTAGAACTCTGAAAATGAAAGCATACCATGAACAGAGCCCCATCCTAAAAACTGCAGGATTTGACTGTAGAGCTTCTCACAAGTTACTAGGATTCTCCCTGAGAAATCTCTAAAAAAATTACCACTTAATTTACTCGAATGTTTGCACTAAACAGAAGAAAATCAGGAAAAATCACCATTTTTCCTTTACCAAGACACTGCAAAAAACCTTGTGGCCAAAATCAAGATACTGCCTCAAGAATTCTCTGCTTGAAGCTGAACACTGGGGCAGTAAAAATTCAAATTCTAGTAATATATACAGTTGCTAGGCACCCTGCCAGTATGTGGTATCATCAGTATTTTTTTAAAGCTAATTCTAATAGCTGCGTAGCCAAAACACTATCTTATAATAAGAAAACATTGGAAATCATTAAATGTAGTTTTATGTAGGAGATTGGCTCAATAAACTACTGTATATTCAAACAATGGAGTACTATTTAGCAGTAAAAATAGAATGAAAAAGATTTCTATGAACTAATATGGAATAATTTTCAGGATATATTTTCAAGTGGAAAATCAAGGTACAAAAATACATATGTATTATATTACTAATAGTCATGTTGTATAAGGTATGAGGAAGGGTACTTGTATAAACACACACACACATTCATTATACTGATTACTTTCGAAGAAGTGGGTAGGATCAGGGTGGAAGGGATAAAGAGAAGAATGGAATATCACTGAATATATCTTCTTATATAATTTTGCATTTTGAGACATATTTATATTTTATGTAATCAAAAAATTAAGTTAATAAGGATGGGGTACTCTAAAAAAATATACAAAAGAAACAAATAAACCGAATTATATATCAACTTGGTAACAATCACACAGAAGAAAAAGTAGCAAAAATTTCTGAATAAGATACTCTGAACTCTAGCCCCAGTGGGATATATTGTAGGATAAAAAGTATTGCAAAGAAATCTTGAGCCTAGTAAGTTTACTGCTTTTAGTGATATTTGCATAGCAATTCTGAAACTATTTTGTATTATATGAGTAAGCAAATGATTAAATATATTAACTCTCTGGGATCCAGAATTCTCAGAGGTACAAATATGGAATAGGAGAAGAAGACCTATGATATCCGGGTGAAATTTAGAAGCATCAGTTTTAATTCAAGAGTTATAAAACTCTCTATGTGTTAGTGCAATGTGTGTATTTCTCAGCTCTATCCACAGAAGGAATGTACCTAATGCCCACATCTCAATTTCTATATACAATGCTCCAATAAAAGGGACAAGAGCTCTTCGATGAAAGAACTGATTCCAGAGCTAGTGCAGAACTTGGAGTGAACCAAGAACATCCTGTGCTAGAAAAAAAGGAAATGCTCAAAAATTGATGGAAACATGTCAAAGGATGAGTAGACTCCCACTGGCCAAATGTGGAACAACTGGAGAGTCAAAATGAAAGACAAGAACAGAATATAACCCATTTTACATAAGATAAGGACTCATGTGGCAATACTTACACTAAAAAAAAGGAAAGTTCTTCTTTATAGAAGAATACCAGCTAATAAAAGTGAAAGAAATGAAAAAAAAAAAAAGAGAAATCACTGTTTTAAAATCAACAGAGTAATACACGATTCAGGAACAAATCATCAATGAATACTAAATCACCAAATCAGAAAACCTTCTAGGGAACAGGACAGCCCCAGGATCTGAAAGTACTACACCACAGATCCCTTATTAATTACAAAAAGAGAAGGGTACCTTTACAGTGCTGAAATCTGGTAGACACCACCTTAACCAACTGTGTGCCTCCTGATATGATGCACTAAAAAGGACAATAATATGACTTTTGTAATATTCCTGTCAAAAATGATTAGCTGAACCTAATCATGAGGATTACCAGATGTACCAAAATAGAGGGATATTAAAGGAGAGTAAACAAACATAAAAATTAAATATAATGCATGATACTCGTTTAGATGTGGCTGCAGGAAAAAGTGAAAAAATAATCTGCCATCAAGGACATTACTGGGACAACTGGGGAAATGTGTACATGGGTTGTATGTTAAGTGGTAATACTATCAATGTTGCAGTCCCTGAGTGTGACCACTGCCCTATAGTTATGCAGAAGAATGCCATTCTTGGCAAACTATAGATTATTGTATTGAGATTTCAAATATGATGAAGCATGCTACTTTCTTTCAAATGGCTCAGCTTTGGTGGGGAGAAGAAGACTGATGAAATTGATCCTCCCAAAATCAAATTTTTAATAACAAAAGTGCCAAATTTTAAATAAGTGGCCTATTTAAGTGAAGGTACATGGATACTCACTTTACCACTCTTAGAACTTTTCTGATGATCTAAAATGCTTAAAAAAAATAAATGCTCATAAAGAAGGTACTACTCTAGAGGCGGGGTTGGGAGGTGAGCAAGATAGGTGAAAGGGGTCAAAAGGTATAAATTTTCTATCATAAAATTAAGAAGTCATAGAGATGTAAAGTACAGCATGGTGACTATAGTTAGTAACACTGCGTTGCACATTTGAAGGTTTCTAAGAGGAATCTGAAAGTTCTCATCACAAGAAAACAAAATCCTATAACTATGTATTCTGATGGATGGGAACCAGACTCTTATGGTGATCATTTTCCAATATATGCAAATACTGAATCATTATGCTGTACCCCCTGAAATTAATATAATGTTACATATCAATTATACCCCAATTTAAAATAAAAATGAATGGATGGATGGATGGATGGATGGATGGATGGATGGATGGATGGATGGAAAAATAGACAGATGGATGGGTGATGGGTATTCAGAAGAGGTCACATTGAGCTAGTCCTCAGGGGAAAGTAGAATTCAGTATTTTAGACAAGAATAAGAGAAAAAGGAGTATATTCCCTAATTAGGGTTATTAGCAACTTAGTACAGAGTGAAGGGAATGATTGAATAAGAAATTGGTATATAGGGGCGCCTGGGTGGCTCAGTGGGTTAAAGCCTCTGCCTTCGGCTCAGGTCATGATCCCAGGGTCCTGGGATGGAGCCCCACATTGGGCTCTCTGCCCAGCAGGGAGCCTGCTTCCTTTCCTCTCTCTGCCTACTTGTGATCTCTGTCTGTCAAATAAATAAATTTTTAAAATCTTTAAAAAAAAAAAGAAATTTGTATATAAAGGAGAAATTGTAGACCTGAAAAGTCAGTAGATGTTCATAATTGAAGTAAATAATTCCAAAATGAAAAGAACTTTATACTATCCATACAATGAAAAATTTTAAAGATATTAAGTCAATGTGAGCCATAATACATCCTTGCCAATAGACCTAAAAGATAAAATAAGAAAACCAAAACAGAATGTCTAGAAAGTATGCCACAGTTACTCAACTTTCTAAATTGCTTTTATTGCTTTTGACTTTAAGCATGGATATTTACTCTTCATTTGACTATATATAATCTTAGTAGAACAGTTTGATTAAGAATTAAAGAAAAGGGTGCCTGGGTGGCTCAGTCAGTTAAGCACCCAACTCTTGATCTCAGCTCAGATCTGGATCTCAGGGTCCTGACTTAAGCCCCACATTGGGCTCCACATATATACATACATACATACATACATACATACATACATACATACATAAACTAACTAACCAAAATGTCCTCTGTTGGGGTGCCTGGGTGGCACAGTTAGTTGAGTGTCTGACTCTTGGTTTCGGCTCAGTTTGAGATCTCAGGGTTGTGAAACTAAACACCACACCGGGCTTCACATTCAGCATGGAGTCTGCCTTGGTTTCTCACTCCCTCTCTCTCTGCCTCTCCCCTCCTACCACCAAATAAATAAAGGAACATCAAAAAAAGAAAGAAAGAAAAAGAAAAAGAACTGAGGGTGGGTGGGTATTAGGCATAAGTGAATCAGGGCAGCTTTTCAAATTATATTCTCTCTTTTTTTTTTCCCCAAAGATTTTATTTATTTGGGGGGTGGGGGGGACAGAGAAAGAAAGGGTGAGTCAGAGGGAGAAGCAGATTCCCCGCTGAGCAAAGAGTCTGACACAGGGCTCAACCCCAGGATCCTAGGATCACGACCTGAGCCAAAGGCAGATGCTTAACCAACTGAGCCACCCAGGCGCCCCAAATCCTATTCTCTTAATAGACATACTCTGTGAAATATCTAGAACTGTTACTCATTTTTACAAAGAACTCTGTTCTTATCATTTTTCTTCCAAACATATGGCCCTGTCAGTCTACCTTCCAATTCGCCATTTTTAATACAGATCCAATATAAGAAATAACATATTTCTCTAATAGTGCAAATGTGAAAACAAATGGCAATCTCCGATGTGCAGACACAACAGAGATTGTAGCTTACAGAAAAAAACATATCCCTGGTGGCAACCTTACTGATCGAGGTGATTATTTCTACCACACTTAGAAAGAGGCTAAGTTGGAAATACAGATTTTTATGTAAATTCAACTAAAATTTGACAAATAATTTAAAAAACTTTAAGCACTATGCAAGCCAACAGGCATTTTGTAAGCTCTTTCCGGTCCACGGGCTGCCATATGCAGCTCTGACTTTAACTCTAAAGTACTAATGGCATCCTTTAGTTCACTTAAACTTACTGAGAAATAACCCTCATTTAGTCACCTTGCTGTCATTTGAAAGCATTGCGATAAGCAGTTTGAAATTTGGGTCAAACATCATCATAACCACAATTTTTCACAAGCAATTTAGCATTAATTAATTACTGTCACTACTTTATAAGTGAGGAAAGAGATGCTCAGAGAAATTACATGACTTGCTCCAATAACAGAAAGCTGACAGAACCTGTACTTTCTAAATACAAATCTTGTGTTCTTTCTAATCATCCTGTGTTATGGTCTGAATTGTGTCTCCCCCAAAGTTCCTATGTTGAAGCCCTAACCCCAGTGTGACTGTATGGAAATAGGGCCTTTCAGGAGATAATTAGGGTTAACTGAAGTCAGAGTACATTTTGGTTAGTGTATGTATGTATGTATGTACATATGTATGTGGGGCCCAGTGCAGGGCTTGAACTCACCACCCTGAGATCAATCATGCGAAAACAGGATTGGTGTCCTTTTAAAAAAAAAAAAGGAAGACATACCAGGGCATACGATCACAGAGAAAAAGCTGTGTGAGGACACAGCAAGAAGGCAGTCACCTGCAAGCCAAGAAAAAAGGCCTACGGAGAAAATCAATCCTGATGGCACCTTGATCTTGGGACTTCTACCCTCCACAACTGTGAGGAAATAAATTTCTGTTGCTTGAGCTGGGCAACCTATGGTATTTTGTTATAGCGTCTGGCAAACAAATAATCTTATTATCTCAAAATTAGTACAGTACCACGATCATAAAGACAGTTCAGAAGGCATGATATATTGTATGATATTTGTATTTAATTCAGCAATTCCATCCTCTTAACTCCATATTTCAAAAAGGACACCAGAATCACTTGAGAGCTAAACCTGACATGGATCATTTGGTCCACAAACATTTATTTGCCTCACACTGTATAGAGTTGAGGAAGAAAACAGTGACAACTGCTCTTTCACAGTATAAACAATTTAAAAAGATACAAACTAGAATAAGAGATGTGCCAGAAGTATGGTACCAAGGAAGTGTTCTAAGAATGCAGAAGCTCTGAAGTAATCTAGAAACAAAAAAAGAAATCATAGGCCCTGTGTCTTCAAACTATTTCTTAACCCAATACTGCTTTTTTTTTAAAGCAGACTGTTTGTTTACAGTAGACAATGTTCCATGAGTCCATGCAAATATGTTAGCAAAAACTGTATCAACTTGTATTTCACTTTGATTCCCCAAAGAAGGACACAGTCATAATGCCTTAATAGTATCTACTGATAGTATTGTGCATGCCACGCACTGTGATGCGAGTCTATACACATTACTTCAGTCAATCCTTACAACTCTGCCCTCACAAGGCATTATTGTCCCCCTTCTCACAAATAATATAACACCTAGAGTGTTTTTTGTATTTTATCATCAAATATCTCAAAAATGATACACCTGGGGCGGCCAGGTGGCTCAGACGATTAAGCGACCAACTCATGATTTCAGCTCAGGTCCTGATCTCAGGGTGGTAAGATCAAGTCCCAAGCCCATGTTGGGCTCCGCGCTCAGTGGGGAATCAGCTTGAGATCCTCTCTCTCTCTCTCTGCCCCTTCTCTGCTCAAATGCTCATGCATGCACACACTCTCTCTAAATAAATAAATCTCTAAGATAAGAAGAGATTCCTGATGAAGCTAACACCACAAGTACATTCGCAATCGAAAAAGTTCACCAATTCTTTTTTTTTTTTTTTTTTTTTTTTAAAGATTTTTTTATTTATTTACTTGATAGAGAGAGAGATCACAAGTAGGCAGAGAGGCAGGCAGAGAGAGAGGAGGAAGCAGGCTCCCTACGGAGCAGAGAGCCCGATGCGGGGCTCGATCCCAGGACCCTGAGATCATGACCTGAGCCGAAGGCAGCGGCTTAATCCACTGAGCCACCCAGGTGCCCCAAGTTCACCAATTCTTAAACAAAATGGTGAAGTCCTATCTAGATATTTAGAGAAGACCAATAACGTCCGCATACTCCTCAGGATAATATAGAGATTAAGAATAAATTCCCCATTATATGTTAATTTTTTAAAAATTTTTAAAAAGAAGATTAGATAAAACAGCAGACATTGGTCCATGTCTTCCTCAAATCTTGCTGAATTAACATTAGAAAAGACCTCTAACCAGGAAGTGAATTAAAAAAAAGAATAAATTTCCCAAGTCATACATATTTTCACTGAAAACCAACTGAATTAAGTTCTTAGTCAAAAATCATCAAATGTGGGGCACCTGGGTGGCTCAGTGGTTAAGCCGCTGCCTTCGGCTCAGGTCATGATCTCAGGGTCCTGGGATCCAGCCCCGCATCGGGCTCTCTGCTCAGCAGGGAGCCTGCTTCCTTCCCCTCTCTCTGCCTGCCTCTCTGCCTACTTGTGATCTCTCTCTGTCAAATAAATAAAAAAAAAAAAAACTTAAAAAAAAAATCATCAAATGTCAGCCATTTATATAGTTCAACTTTAATATATGACCAGTAAAAACAAAACACCTTACTTTAATTGAGGTGGCTCTTCCATTAACTTAGACAAAAATAAAGTACAAAAAGATAATTGTACAGAGGACTACTTTTCCTACAAGATTCTCAGTGATTGAGACTGACTCTGTCAGTTGGCTCTCCATGGGAGCTGGTCTTTTCATCCAAGATGACTTCATCTTTAGTTTGCAGCCTATTTAGTTTAGCTGTGTCTGACACAAACTTTATTTCAGTTCAACAATATATGAAATACCTGCTTACTATGTTCTAAGCCATTTTCTAGGTGTTTGTGTTTTTGTACCCACCTCATTTTGTGGTCTCCCATTAAGTACCATCACGCTGAAGACATAGTTAATAGCCTACAAATGTCACTTGACTCAAAGAATGAACTAAATATCCCTTTCATTAAAAGCACAGGAAAAAGAAAAAGTCCACATTTCAGTGAATAAGAAAATATCTAAACTTAAGTATATTAAATCAGAATCATTACATTTCATAAAAATATAAAAGTTCATTAAAGTATTTTTAAAAATTTATTACAAGCAACAGATTTTAGAAAACAAAAATGTAACTTTCTCTTCCAAGTACTGTATTCATTGTTGGAAAATTTTTAAGACATAGTAATGAAAAATCAGTAAGAGACCCAAACATTCAAGGTTTTGTCTTCTTTATCTACTAAAAATGCTTCCTTGTGGTCCTCTATAGCCCTGTGACTCCAAGTGTGTTCTGCAAACAGAAGCGCCATTCCCAACTGGAAGCCTGTTAAAAATGCAGATTCTCAGATTTCATGTCCAACTTGCAGAATTTCCAAATCTGCATTTTATTACGAGTTTGAAGGTGATTCTCGTGCACATTAAAATTTCAGCACTTAACCTACAACTTAGGCTCTTAACATGGCTCCTAAGAGCAACGTGAGTTTCAGGAATCCCCTGAAATTTCATGCAGAACTTTTTGTGAGCGAATATATGCATATTTCACTGGGAAAAGATTCCATATTTTTTTTATCAAACTCTCAAAGGAATATATGACCCCAAATAGATTAAGAATCACTGCCCTACAGGATTCTGTGCCACAGTTTAGAAGTCAAAATATTTCAGAAACTATTTACGCTGCTCTCAATGAGGTCTGTTGAAGAATGACAAGAATGAAGGTCAGAACGTCACAGTGGGTCACGAAAGACCTTATCTGAAGAATTTATTCACACCATGCAAGAACTATGCCAAGAAACCAGTTTGGAGACATCTAAATAAATAATTCTCTACATGAGGTTTGAGATTAAGAATGTGCACTTGAAGAAGATTCAAACTGAGAAGTAAATAAATAGAAGGTAGGATTTTTTTTAAGATAGGATGCCATTAGATGACAGTGAAGTGCTGAATTCTTGTTGTAAGAGCTCAATCAGCAAATCTTGAACAGGATTCTGTTTGATTTGGGATATATGACCATTTAAAAATGCTCACGTCCAAGTGCATTCTTACAATACTTCATTTATGAGGAGCCCTCAACACATTGTACTAGTCCCACTTTCTTTATCTTCTCTAGGCCTCAGAAGACAAAACAAAGAGAAATATAGCACAAAAATTAAAATGGATTTGCCCGGGATCTTCAATGAGTTTATGATAAAGAAGTGCGTGTATCCATATGGTTCCACTATATATGATAACAATGGATCTGTTTCTTTCTTTCATCTTATCATCTAGCCATCTCTTTGGGATGTGTATTACCCAGGGCATAGACTTCTATTTCCTCAGGTCATAGTGGTGAATAGAATTTAATTTTCTTAACAAACACCCAAAATGTAAATAAAAGGCATTAACTGGACTTTGCTGATTCTGATACTTGACTGTTGTCATCAATGATGGGCCCAATACTCGACAGTCTGGTCTCCAGGGTAGATCCCTACCTACCACACCAGTCACCCCCGGCAAGAGGAGAGAATGCTAGAAAATACTCTGGAGGACGAAGTCTTCTCTGCCCCTTTCTATTTCTATAGCTATCAGGCAAATACCTGGTTCTTGTCTTAGCTCCATTTCTTATCCAGGTACAATAGGGATTTTGATGAAACTTTCACACACTGTTAACTATTAATGTACTTCATTTATGTAATAAACATATCCTGATGAAGAATATGGTGGTGGTGATACCTAACAGAAGTGGGCAAAAAAGAGTAACAAGAGAACAGACACTAACATTTGCTGACCACCTTCTACGGCTCAGGCACTTGTGCAATCCTATGGGGTAGAGACGCCTAAGGTCCCAACAGATTAAATCGTTACCTAAGATTCCCAAGTTAGACGGTGACAAGTTTGAGGGTATAGTTCTTGGGTGGGAGGGGAGCAGGACAGAACAAAGGATGGGGAAGACAGTGAACCCAATTTTATCTGGAAAAACAAAACAATGAAAAGGAGCCAAACATTTAAAGGCAAACAGGTGACAGAGCACAGGCATAAATGGTTCCTCACACAGGTCACTGGACATTTAACGAGTAAATGATACGAGCATTAATGATAATTTTTAAAAAAGAAAACAGAAACAAAATGGCAAGGCCAGGATCTGAATGCAATCTGTATGACTCCCAAGTTCATGCTCCTAATCACTACATTCCCAAGAAACTTATCCAGGTTATCCAAATGATAAGTATTTAGAAAAACATTTTAACAAGCGATCTCAAGTGTCATTGCAGTTTTGTTTTTAAAACCACATTAAATATACTTTCAACAACAAACCAGGATAAAAATATATGCCCTACTTAAGCAACTTAATCTTATTCTTTACCTGAAAGTGACAGAACTAATGTAAGAGGTTATGGATATCCCCAGATTCTCAGATTCTCTATTATCACTCATATATTTATTCCCTCCAGAAATGTATTCTCAACTTTCTGGAGCCTTTTTACATTTTCAGCCTAAGACCCCTTTATTTGCACCCCACTGTTTAAAGTAACATCTTCTGTCTCAAGTAATGATGTTCAGAGGAGTTTATCTAGATCTTTCTCTAGGTCAGGTAAAGTCTACTCTTTCCTTAATGTAGAACCTGGGCGGTATATAATCAAAAACCTTGAAACTTAAAAAAAAAAAAAGGATCAGTATATTCAAAATCTAAGTAATTAGAATCTAAGATATCATGGTGTATCTTCAGTTTCCCTATATCGAGGCCCATTTGTATTTAAAATGATATCTAATAGTCAGAAGATCACACAAGCTACGTTACATGGATAAACTCTTCTTCACATCTCAAAGATTAAACCTAACATTAGTCTTATTTCCCCAGTTCAAATGTTGGTTACCTCTTCATCATCTTCCTCATCTTCAACATCCAGAATTCCTGAATCCTGTTCAGACTTGGGGCTAGTGCTTTCTATCTCTGTATCAAAAATTGTGTATACATCTTTTTTAGATTTTCTCCTGCTACCTATTCTGGGTTGTTGCAAGACGATGTTATCCAGGTTTCTTTGTTGTTGAGCCTAGGATAGAAACACATACACACACATTGAAAAAGAAGAAGAAGAAGAAAGAAAGAAGAAACAGCTTAATTCAGCATTCGAAGAACTTCTCATTTTGAACAAGTTGGTACCTTAAAGAAAATACAATAAAATGCCTTGGGATATAGTTTTAGCCCTAGAAATAAAACCAAACACAGTAATACATACATTTTTAACCCTGAAGTTATCCATCTTGATTCATTTTCCCATGTCAATATTATCAGAAGACTTTCCAAATATACCCACTACATCACCACAGAAATGAAGCCTACCCTCCTTCATCTAAGTAGCCAAGAGATTGGCACCTAAGGACTAAACACACATCTCCTACAAGACACAGGCCATGCTGGGATCACTGTGGCTGGGGGAGGAGGGACAAGCTTAGCCAACTCCAAGAACAGTTCTGTGGTTATAAGAGACCAATAGAATGTAATCAGGGGAATGAAACATCTTAATAGAGTAATTTGAACTAACTAATCCTTGAGGATTGCATGACCTTAATCTGTAGAAAACAGAGTTTTAAAGGGTTTCTTCTTCTGAACCTTAAAAAAGGAATTGTAATCCCCTCAGCTTTACAAAACAGATTCAGATGGTGTGGTTTCGATCCATACAAAGAGGTGGAAAGTGTGACTATGTGGAGTCAACAACGTAAGTATTAAACCACACAGTTTTAGAGCTGGAAGTGACTTTAGTCAGGACTCGGGAAACTGAGGCTAGAAGACAAAGCATTTGTTTGAGGTCAGAAAGCTAGTTAGTGGTAAATCAGAAGCTCAACGTGTGATCTCCTCAGTCCCAGAGGAGAGATCTTCCCACTACACCAACAGTTCCTCAAAACAGGACAAAATATTTCCCCCACAAAAGGTTCTGTTGTCAAATACATGGGAAGCACTGTTGTCATGGAGCCTTCTTGTAGGTACACAATGCACATTAACAGAATAAAAACCGAGAGAAATCCTGCCTAAGGAAACTTCTTTAATTTAGTTTAATCCAGCATGTTCCAAAATATTTCACAATGGAACTTCCAGGTTTGTTTGTTGTTGTTTTTTTTAAATAATACTCAGCGTCATCCTAAGACACAAAGTTTAAAAGGGATGGCCTCTCAAAATACATATTTCTTAATCAATATATAACATTTCTCCTTGGTGACAGGCAGAAATTAGTTCTGGAGAAAATCAGAGTCTCCAGATATTCTGAATGAGATTAAGAAATTCAAGATAAATATTAAGTATGTTAGTCCAGGCACTGCTTAAATGAGACAATTATAATAGGACAGAGGAAAAACTTGAACTACGGGAGCTAGTTTCTGCCAAGAAAATGAAAAGAATCTACATTCCAGAGATCTGAATCAATGGACAAGCTTGTTTCCATGCATAATACTCACTGATACTTTGGTTTGACTTACATAAAACGTACCTGACTTCAGTAACAAACTGAGAAAGAGAAGGTACCCAAGAACATTTACATTTGTACATAAAACATACTTATCCTCCAAGCATCTGAGAACCTAAATTAGATAGAACAGTCTTTCTCTTCCTCTCAAAAGTAGTAAGTTCTTTTCCACTTCCAACTAAACCACACAAAAAGCGATTAAGGACTCTGGGAAGGCACAAAGGAAGGGAGAACTTCCTAGAGCTTTCATATTTAAAAAAGCAGGCCCAGGACTGGAGTGATCACTTGTCTCTCAAGCCTGTGCTTCAGTACAACACAACCAAAAGCTTTTCATAAGGTGGTCGTATTCTATTCAATCTCAAGTCATTTATTTTTCTTCACAATTGGTAAAATACTACCAGTATATCAAAAGCAAACAAGAGGAGACACATTTAAGTACTGTCATTTAAACTTGAAATGATACAAATCTGAAAGTATCCTATGGAAGTAATTTTAGATCTGTGATTTGTTCTTTGTAGGTGGCATCTGGTTTTCCCATCAATGTAAGGGAACGCAGTTTGGGCCAAACAGGCGAATAAACATCGCAAACCCTAGAGCTAGAAATCAAAACACTGCACGCTGTATTTCAAGGCTCTATCAGTACTTGGGGGTCTCTCAAGATGATCAAGGCTTCAGTCTGCAGAAGTCTGCAGTGAGGGCAGATCTGCTTAAACAGAAGCGGCCAAGGTGGAAACACTGAGTCTCAGGTAGAACAAGGAAATACTAAGATATTACCCATTATGGATGCAAATGAAAATTACCATCTATCCAAACTGTATGTTATGGCATTGGCAGGAAGTGGGAGAGAGTAGACGTAAATACATACATGCAGGTAATAGATGCTAAAATTAAAATGTAACACTAAAGTCCATGAAAAACAACAACAATAAAAGCCCTTCAGAGCTCTGTTCTAATATGCTAAACTATCTCACCAGGACCATTTCTTCTGTCCCTCCAGAGACAACCTTTATAGCCTTGAACTAAAGTAGAGATCAGTGGACTGATTCCTCCAACCTGTGCTAGAGATGGGGCAGGAGGATACCAAGCAGACAGTCAGACCTTAGAAAACATTTAGGTGTTTTCTTTTTCTTTCTTTTTTTTTTCTTTAAGATTTTATTTATTTATTTGACAGACAGAGAGAAATCATAAGTAGGCAGAGAGGCAGACAGAGAGAGAGAGGGGGAAGCAGGCTCCCTGCTGAACAGAGAGCCTGATGCAGGGCTTGATCCCAGGACCCTGAGATCATGACCTCAGACAAAGGCAGAGGCTTAACCCACTGAGCCACTCAGGCACCCCAGTGTTTTCTTTTTCTTAATTGTTCTCTTTGTGATTAATTTTTACACATTTAATGATCTCTTCCTCAAGATTCCCTCATACATATTCTTCTCTGATTTCCTAATATAAAGAAGTCAAGCCAGCTCTCTTCCTCAAGCCCCCTTCTCTTCCCACTCTGTCCATTCTCCCAAAACCTAGTACCCCATTGCCTCTAGTTGTGAGTTCCACCACCGCTTCACTTCCAACAAACCTAAAATGGAACTCATCACCTTCTCACTAGAATTCCCCTGCATATTACAGCCAGGCACGTCCTCCTCCTCCTCTTCTTCTTCTTCTTTTATTAATTTCTTTTTAGCGTAACAGAATTCATTGTTTACGCACCACACCCAGTGCTCCATGCCAAATGTGCCCTCCCTATTACCCACCACCTGGTTCCCCCAACTTCCCACCCCCCGCCCCTTCAAAACCCTCAGGTTGTTTTTCAGAGTCTACAGTCTCTCATGGTTCACCTCCCCTTCCAATTTCCCTCAACTCCCTTCTCTTCTCCATTTCCCTATGTTCTCGTTATGCTCCACAAATAAGTGAGACCATATGATAATTGACTCTCTCTGCTTGACTTATTTCACTCAGCATAATCTCTTCCAGTCCCATCCATGTTGATACAAAAGTTGGGTATTCATCCTTTCTGATGGAGGCATAATACTCCATAGTGTATACGGACCACATCTTCCTTATCCATTCGTCCGTTGAAGGGCATCTTGGTTCTTTCCACAGTTTGGCGACCTTGGCCATTGCTGCTATAAACATTGGGGTACAGATGGCCCTTCTTTTCACTACATCTGTATCTTTGGGGTAAATACCCAGTAGTACAGCCAGGCTCTTCTTAAACCATATTATTCATCACACAGATTGAGCATGAGGGAAACTGGGAGAAGAAAAAATGTACACAAATCCACACCCCAACTCCATCCCAACGTCCCTTGGACTCCACCATAATGGAAGCTGAGCCTAATTTTCCAGTATACTTATTCGGTACTCTCCAACATGAATCTTCCACTTGGATCAAGTTCTACCACATACTATACTAGAAATAGCATGCCATTTCTCTACTGGATGACCCCTCCCTGCCTGCATCCAGCCTGTCCTCTGAATCCGAACTAGAACTCTTCTTCCCTTAGGAAGCCTCCTCTCGCTGTGCTAACTCATGGTGCACCCTCTCCGTAGCCCTGCTTTCAGTCAAACGTGTACTGAATATCTGCTGGCACCAGGCATTATGCTGCATCCCGGGCCTACAGAGAATAAGATGGAGTTCATGACCCATGAACCTCAGGTCATACTGTTACAGGAAGCATAGGTAGGCAAGTAAGTGGCTCAAATTCAGTGCAATTAGCATAACAACAAAAATACAGGTGTAACAACTGGACATAGGAGAAAGCACTTGTATCCGCTTGGAAGGAACGCCAAACAGCCATCACAGAGGAAGGGGTAGCAAACTATCTTTTTAAAAGATAAATATGATTTTTCCAAAGGGAGAGAGGTAAAAGAAGAAGGAAACAGCTTGAGAAAAGATCCCCATGTGTGAAATAACATTACCCACCCAAGGAGTAAGTAATCTTATATAAAAGCACGGTGATAAAGAATACCAAGAGACAAAGCAGTCTCAAGCTTACTAGCAGACAAGGGAGAAACAGTGAAAGAAGGTAAGCAGGGGAAGAACAGCATCGGCTTTACAATTCAGGCAAGTTCTTCAGGAGCAGAGGAGTGGGGTCAACCGGGAGAAGGTAAGGACTAGAAAAAGAAAAACGAAAACAGATCACAGTAACCGTCCAAACAACAATGAGGAGGACTTGAATTAAGGTAGCAGTGGATAGGTGACTGGCAGAAGAAGTGGAATTTACTGATTGCAGTGTAGTACCTAGAAGAGAGGAAGGGACTAAGAAGAACCCCAAGTGTTCTGGTCCTGATGACTAGATGGTGGGGTCATTCCGAAGAGAAGAACCACGGAAATAATACGCTGAAGGAAGAGAGAAAAGGAGTTCAGTAAACCTGTCAGGTAGCCAGGTTAAAAAAATCACAGGACAGTACTTCAGTATGTAACTCTTCTCTCTTTGAGGATAGGAAACACGTTTTACCAGTCTTAGAATCCCCCGAACCCAGATCCAGTGACACATACATAGTAAATTTAGATAAATGTTTACTATATACAGGCAGTGGACAACAAAGGAATGTATGTAAGAATGAGATCTGGCGTAATAAAAGAGATGATTGGGATGTTCTCCTACCTACTAAAAGATGGGGAACAAAACAGGAGGGGGGGGGGAAAGGAGAGGGGGAACACCCATAAGAATGATCTACTCTGAACTATTAACTTCATATGTCTACATATGCTAATAAATAAAGTTTTATTGTGAAAATACAACTTCCAACTTACCTAACAGTAAGACTCAGTTAAAATCCTGTGAATCATATGGCAAAGGCTCCTGTCTTGATCAACCCAATACTGACCTCTAGTGGATTAAAGAAATACATACACATGACCTTCAGAATCAGAAACCAGTTGAAGACAGGTCTAGGCTTATAGGTTTGGGGGTCTGATAGGATTACATGAACTTCAATTATAGGGTGCGATATATATGGGGGGCCCTTCTTGGAGTCAGACAAGTCTTTAAATCTAAGCTCTTCAACCTAGTAATCCTATAGTTTTGGGTAAATTCTTTCCTTCTCTGTGTAACATCCCTATCTATTAAAAAAAAAAAAAAAGGTTAAAAAAATGTACCTCAGAGCTGTCACAAAGGTTAACAATATTACAAAAAGTACCTTGAATTAAAAGATAAATCAAACAAAAAAACACTAAGAATTTTTAAGCTCCGTCTTCTCTCTGAAAATGAAATAGGAACCTTGTTTTTCTACCTACCATAGAAGCATGTGAGCTAGCATATTTAATGAATGATCATTAATGGCATCTAATACTGCTACACACTGCTGCTCAGTCTTGCCTTTGTACTACAGCTCAAGTCTGACATATCTGTCCTGGACACCTCCTGTGCTCCACAGCAGATCCTCTCTGTCTCAGCTTACTCCAGCTCGAGTATCAGCAACCTGCTGTGAGCAGCCTGGGAAGGAGGGTCACATAGCAGAACCTAAGACCAGCTCTCACACTTACACCACACCTCTAGCTTCCTGCCCTGGCGCTTTGGACACTACAAGAACTACGTAGCATTCATGACTTTCAGCACACAAGTGAGACCGCCCTTGACCCAAGAGCAGACAGATGAATGCTTCCCCATTCTGTTGCTCCCGCTGCCATCAGTTCCATCTGGCTTCTCAGAAGGTCCCATGGACTAAGACACCAGCCTGCCCTACACTTGTACCGCTATAAGGACTCTACCAACTTGTCTTCTCTCCCCTCCTGACCCCTGATCCAACAGGTCATGTGCTGGAAGAAAGCACCCAAATACAACCTCCCAGGTTCCCTCAGGGAAACCAAAGCTAAAATAACATCCCATACAACAATAAAGTGAAGTAGGAGGGTGACCCCATATTTCATTGAAGCCCAAATGATAACCATGAAGATTCATAGAAGATGAAGATACAAACACTCCAAAGTTGCCTCTCTGAGGCTCACCCAAGAAGGGGAGTACGGAAGAGCTACAACGTCAAAACAGAGTTTCTTCCCATTTACCAGCACTCGCTCTGGCAACGAGCATGCGTTAGCCGCCAGCTCCAGGATCAGATTCAAGCAAATAGACAGTGATTCAAAAGTAAGGGAAAATAACATACCAAGATCATATAAAAAGGTTATTACTGCATAGTAGTGTCCATAGGGATATATGAATGTATACACGGATGTGGACTTTGTGTGATACTTTCAAGGAGGGATAAACAAATAGTTTTTCATGTAATCAGATCCCAAAGAATTTCCATCAGTAGGAAGAGTCATCTAGGAATATGATAGCCTTGGAACTTTTTTTTTTCCATTGAGGAAGGCGGTCACTCTATTACCTTTAAAATTATTACTGAGATCCTCAGCCCTTTGAAAGTGTCCAGTCCATATTTAAACTTGTATTTCCTTGAGTGGGGGGAATTTTTGCACTAACAAAATTCACACAGTAAGATGTAGGGTATTACACTTTGTATGACACAATAGCAAAATTGGGGAATTCTTTTGTGAGCTAGGATAATTCTCAGCTCTTTTTAAACACCCTCTTTTTCCTTTGTCAACACACAAACACACAGACCACATACACACAAACATATGTTAACTACAGTTAATTGCAAAATAAATTAGAAAAAAAAAGGAAAAAATGTATCAAAATCTCCATTCAGTAATACCAGTTACTTTGATGAATGGCAACCCAGCATATAAAGATTTCTGTACATGTGAAAGACTGCTCTTTTTGCTTTTCTGTATTTTCTATTTATCAGCATTTAACATTTATATTGGTAGGCTGAAAAAAGAACCATACAAAATAAAGTTCCTTTACTCTGTCTTCCCTCAATAATGTATCACAAATATCTTCCTCTACAAATAAAAACATTTATAACAGTATTTGCATTGTAATGCATTTAAAAGAACACGTTTATTTAAACATAGCCTACTTGGGGCGCCTGAGTGGCTCAGTGGGTTAAGCCGCTGCCTTCAGCTCAGGTCATGATCTCAGGATCCTGGGATCAAGTCCCACATGGGGCTCTCTGCTCGGCGGAGAGCCTGCTTCCCTTCCTCTCTCTCTGCCTGCCTCTCTTGTGATTTCTCTCTGTCAAATAAATAAATAAATAAATAAATAAAAACATAGCCTACTATAAGATATTTATATTGCTTCCAATATTTTGCTGTTTAATAATGCGATGCAGACTATCTCCAGAGCTAAAATTTTGTGTGTATCCTTCATTATTTTATTAGGGGAATTCCTAGAAGTAGAGAATCTAGATGCAAGGAATGCTACACATAAATAAATACTGGGAAACTGCCCTCCAGAAAAATGATGCCACTTCATAGCAGCACATGTAAGTATATGAATGTTTATCTCCCAGCCCCTACAACACCACCAGGCACAATTTCCCTCTGCCCACTGAATGTAAAGGTTTCTAAACATGACAACAAAGGAAGAAGCTGTAATATAAAATGCAATCAGATTTGGCCATGTAAAAAATACTTCATTTCCATTCTACAATTTTATTAGTACTTATTTTCCTCTAATATTTCTAAGATTTACTTTAAAATAGTATGTTTAATCCTTCTACAACCTTAACTTGAGTGTTACACAGAGGTATAACCACTCACTCAAATGGTTATTTACCCCACCTGAATTTTTTAGAAAACTTCATCTTTTCCCAACTAATTTACTTCACTTTTTTTCCTATTCTTTTTTTTAAGATATTATTTATTTATTTGAGAGAAAGAGAGAGCACAAGTGAGGTGAGGGGGCAGAGGGAGAAGCCAGCTCTCTGCTGAACAAGGAGCCTGATGCAGAACTCGATCCCAGGACCCTGGGATCATGACCTAAACCAAAGGCAGACGCTTAACTGACTGAGCCACTCAAGCACCCCAATTTATTTCAGTTTAAATGTCTGCCAAATGCATATAAGTTCATGGTTTTAAAAATCTGATAATGCTACAGCTGGTGTCAGCATCATACTAAAAGCAATGTGAAATCAAACTAAAGATTAAAGACTAAAATTCGTTTTTGCAATAAAAAAAAATCTGATAATACTAAAATTATTTTATGAGAAACAATAGTACCTTCTTAGGCTTTTTCCAACCCCCAATTCTGTTCTGTAGAGTTAACATTTTTACATCCACATTTCTAAATAATACCCTTAAACTTTATGGTAAAAACTTAGCTCACTTAAAAATCTACACCCCCTACCGTACTGCTTCTTCAATTATCTTCCCAGCAAAGTATTTTAAGTTAAAGCAATAATCAGTGTTAATCATTATGTCACGTAAGCCTTCTGTCTCACCAAAGAACCAAGTATAAACGTAATGATCACATACAGTTAATGACAGATTTTTGTTTTGATTACAGCTTTTGTTTTTGAGTTTCAAATTCTCCAATTTTCTTAATTCTCTAATATTCTAACTACAATAATCTTTATTTCTTCAAAAAGCTTACCATACTAGGTATAATATGGACCCTACCCAGACCCTATTATTCCTGAAGGCATGTGTAACCTGAGTTGATTTTCCTATAGACCTGCTTCATAAATGTAATTTCTAGAGGGGACTTACTTTCATCTCTCACTGGGGTTAGAGCCATAGTTTTCTAAATTCTGTATTTACCTAATAAAATAAAATAATTATAAAATTATTATTTAAAATTATAATTAAATTATAATTATAATTAATTATTTAAAATTATAATTTAAAATTATTTTAAAATTATAAATTATAATTATAAAATAATTATTTTTTAATTTATTTTATTTATTTATTTTAAAGATTTATTTATTTATTTATTTGACAGACAGAGATCACAAGTAGGCAGAGAGGCAGGCAGAGAGAGAAAGGAGGAAGCAGGCTCCCTGCTGAGCAGAGAGCCCGATGCGGGGCTCAATCCCAGGACCCTGAGATCATGACCTGAGCCGAAGGCAGTGGCTTAACCCACGGAGCCACCCAGGCGCCCTACCTTTTAATTATTTTAATCCCACATATTGTTGGACCACATCTTCAAGTGACTTTTTTTTTTAAGATTTACTTATTTATTAGGAGGGGGCGCAGAGGGAGAGGGAGAGGGAGAGAGAGAGAATCTCAAATAGACTCCAGGCTGAGCATGGAGCCCAACATGGAGCTCAATATCATGACCCCAAGATCACAACCTGAGCCAAAACCAAGAATCGGACACATAACCTACTGCACAACCCAGGCACCCCTCTTCAAGTAATTCTTAAGAAATGAAACATGAGAGTTAAATTTCCTGAGTTCTGTGATCCAAAAATGACCAATCATTCTTCACATAAACTGGTAAAAAATTTAACTGAGTATAGAGTTCAAGGCTCCTCAGATTCTTAAAGACATTGTTCCATTGTCTTCTAGCTTCCAGTATTGCTAATGAGAAAAACAATGTCATTTTGATCTTCATTCTTTTGCATATGACGTTACTTTTTCCCTCTGGAAGTTTTTCAAACCTCTTTACCCTATGTGTTCTAAGTTTCACAATGGCACACCTTGATGTAAATCTTTCTTTCATTCATTACACTGAGTAAGTAATATATGCATGAACCTGAAAATCCGAGTCCTTCAGAAAAAGGGAATTTTCTTGTATTACTGTTCTGATCAGTTTCTTCCTTTGTCTGGAACTCCTAATGGATACTGAATTCTCCTATAAAACCTCCTGATGATCTCTGCAACATTTTTACATAAAGAACCAATTTTTTAATTTTTAAGAATACCAACTAATTTTTTTTTGCTTTATCAAGCTAATCCTCATTTATTTATTTTTTTGATTTTTATCTTTTTTATTTTTTTATAAACATATAATGTATTTTTATCCCCAGGGTTACAGGTCTGTGAATCGCCAGGTTTACACACTTCACAGCACTCACCATAGCACGTACCCTCCCCATTGTCCATAACCCCACTCCCCTCTCCCCATCCCCCGACCCCCAGCAACCCTCAGTTTGTTTTGTGAGATTGAGTCACTTATGGTTTGTCTCCCTCCTGATCCCATCTTGTTTCATTTATTCTTTTCCTACCCCCCAAACCCCTCATGTTACATCTCCACGTCCTCATATCAGGGAGATCATATGATAGTTGTCTTTCTCTGATTGACTTATTTCACTAAGCATGATACCCTCTAGTTCCATCCACGTCGTCGCAAATGGCAAGATTTCATTTCTTTTGATGGCTGCATAGTATTCCATTGTGTGTATATACCACCTCTTCTTTATCCATTCATCTGTTGATGGACATCTAGGTTCTTTCCATAGTTTGGCTATTGTAGACATTGCTGCTATAAACATTCGGGTGCACGTGCCCCTTCAGATCACTACGTTTGTATTTTTAGGGTAAATACCCAGTCCAACTAATTTTTTGATGTATTATTCTGTTTCTACATTATCTGTTGCCTCCTGATAATTTTTATTGCTGTTACTTGTTTTCACGTATTGGTAGATTTGGGTCCCTCTTTTTCCAGGTGGGTATTTTCCCCTCAAATGTCTGCTAAACCTTGGGCAGCCTTTCGTATTGAACAGGAAGTCACTTGAGACCTTTACAAAAAGGTCTGTGAGCATGGAAAGACTAGTCAACCAGGCTTCACTTTAGGGAGTTCTAGGAGGGAAATAACCTCTTTGCTGGTGAAATCCAGATGGCACTTCATGGCAGTCTTTTATGAACTTCCCTAGAAAAGAATCTTCTATCTTCCACCTGGGGATTGAAGTACGAATATTCTATGCATGGGGCAGGAGAAGAAAGAAGAAGAAAGAACTGTGTTGTACATGAACTTTCAACAAATCACACTATTTTAAACCTCTCATCTTAGCCCACCACCTATTACTTCTTTTTTAAGATTTATTTATTTATTTGAGAGAGAGGGTGAGAGTGCACACACACACTAGTACATGAGTGGGGGGAGGGGAAGAGGGAGAGAGAGATTCTCAAGAAGACTCCCAGCTGAGTGGGGAGCCCCACCTCAGGGCTCCATCCCATGACCCCGAGATCATGACCTGAGCCGAAATCAAGAGTCTGATGCTCAACCGCGCCACTCAGGCACCCCCCAACACCCATTATTAACTCACATCTCCAAAGTCTCAGTTTCTCTGGAGTAATCAATAGGTACTGGACTGTTTTCACCATTCCATGTGTACCTCTGTTTCTGCTTCCCCTTGTGGCTGCATATAATCTGCTGTGTCAGTTACCACTCTTCCCAGCACTTTTTTTCCTTCCACCTTTACTATTACTGATACATAAATAAGTTCAAGTTGGATAATGTGCTGTTTTGATATGCATATACACTGCAACATGATTACCACAATATGTTACTTAAAATTTCCATCCACTCACATAATTATCATTTTTGTGTGTGGTGATAACTACTTGCCTAACAACTTTCAAATATATAATAAACTATTGTTAATTATAATGATCATGCTGTCTGCTACATCACCCGAACATACTCATCCTACAGCTAGAAAATTTGTGCCCTTTGACCAACAGCTACCCATTTCCTCTACTTCTTGGGCCCTAAAAATCACTATTTTACCTCTTATTTCTAAAAAATTGGCTTTTTACATCTCACATGTAAGTGATACCATACGGTTTTGGTTTTTCTCTCCCTGACTTATTTATCTTACAATAATGCCTTCCAGGCCATTCCATGTTGTCACAAGAGTCAGGATTTCCTTCTTTTTACGGCTGAACAATATTCTATAGTATATATACACTATATTTTCTTTATCTGTTCATCCATCGATGGACATTCAGTTGTTTCCATGTTTGGTTATTTAAATAATGTCTCCAACTTTGTTCTTTTTCAGGACAGCTTTGTCTATTCAAGTTCCTCTGTAGTTCCATACAGATTTTAGAACAGTTTTTTGTTATTGTTGTTTTTTTGTTATTTCTTTGAAAAATGCCACTGGACTTTTGACTGGAACTGCACTGAATCTATGAGTCACGCTGGGTACTAAGGCCATTTTAACAGTATTAATTCTTCCAATCAATAAACACAGGATATGTTTTTAATTATTTGTGTCTTCTTCACTTTTTTTCCTTAGTGTCTTGTAGTTTTCAGGATATAGATATTTCACCTCCATGGTTACATTTATTCTTAATTATTTATTATGCTTGATGTTACTGTAAATAAAACAATTTTCTTTATTTCTTTTATAGATAGTATATGGTTAGTATATAGAAATGAAACTGATTTGGGGGCGTTGATATTGGATCCTGAAACTGTACTGAATTTGTTAATTAGTTGTAACAGTTTTTTTTGTGAAGTCTATAAAGATTTTCTAAATATAAGATCATATCATCCATAAACATTACTGCTTTCTAATTTGGATAACTTTTATTTATTTTTCTTGACTAATCTCTCTGGCTAGGATTTCTAGTAGTATATTGAATAGGAGCACCCAGAGTGAGCACCTTGTCTTCTTCCTGATTTTAGCACATTTTCGACACATCACTGTTAAGTACGATGTTAGCTCTGGGTTTGTCATATATAGCCTTTATTGGAACACCTGGGTGGTATAGTCAGTTAGGCATTCAACCCTTGGTTTCAGCTCAGGTTGTGACCTCAAGGTTTTGAAATCAAGCCCCACAGTGGGCTCCAGGCTCATCATGGAGTCTGCTTGAGATCCTCTCTCCCTCTCCCTCTGCCCCTCCCACTCATGCTCACTCATGTACTCTCAAATAAATAAATATGTGAGTGGCTTTGTTATACTGAGGTACATTTCTTCCATATCCAATTTATTGAGTTTTATGATGAAATGATGTTCTATTTTGACAAATGCTTTTTCTGCATCTATTGAGATGACTGTATGATCTTTACCTTTCATTCTATTAATGTGACATATCAATTTTTTATTTGAATATCTTCAACCATCCACATATCCTAGGGATGAATTGCACTTGATCATGGTGTATAATACTTTTAATGTGCTGATGAATTTGTTTGCTAATACTTTGTTGACAGTTTTGCATCTATATTTATCAGGAATATTTGCCTATAGTGCTCTTTTCTTCTACTGTCCTTATTTGGGTAATGCTGGCCTCATAAAATGAGTTTGGGAGAGTTCCCTCCTCCTCAAATTTTTGGGAAAGTTTAAGAAGGATTGACGTTAATTCTTCTTTAGATGTTTGGCAAAATTCACCAGTGAAGCCATCTGGCCCTGGACTTCTCTTTGTTGGGAGATTTTTGATTACTGCTTCAATCTCCTTACTTGTTACTGGCCAATTCAATTTTTTTATTTCTTTTGGACTCAGTCATGCTAAGTTTTATGTTTCTATAAATTTATCTATTTCTTCTAAGTTATCAAATTTGTTTGCAATTACTCATTTCTTATTATCATATATTTGTGGTGTCAACTGTAATGTCTCCTCTTGCATTTCTGATTTTATTACACTCTTCTGTATTTTTTCCTTGGTCTAGCTAAAGGTGTGTCAGTTTTTTCATCTTTTCAAAAACACAGCTCTTAGTTTCAGTGATATTTTCTATTGCTTTTCTGGTCTCTGTTTCATTTACTTCTGCTTTGATCTTTGTTATTTCTTTCCTTCTCTTAACTCTGGGCTTAGTTTGTTGGTTTGTTTGTTTGTTTTTTTTTCCCTAGTTCCTTAAGGTGTAGAGTTAGGTGGCTTGTTTGTCATCTTTTATTTCCTTAATGTACATGTTAACTGCCATAGACTTAGCTCTTAGAACTGCTTTTGGTACATCCCATACGTTTTGGTACATTCTATATCTATTTTTGCTTCTTTAAAGGTATTTTTAGATTTCCCTTTTGATTTCTTTTTTGACCCACTTGTGCAGGAGTCTATTGTTTAAATTCCACACATGTATTAATTTTCTAGTTTTCCTCCTATTACTGATTTCTAGTTTCATACCTTTGTGATTGGAAAACATATGTGATATGATTTCAATCTTATTATATTTGCTAAGGCTTGTTTTGTGACCTAACATATAATCATCCTGGAGAATATCCCATGTGAGCTTGAGAAGAATGTGTATTCTGCTACTGTTGGTTAGAATAATGTGTATATGTTTGTTAAATTTATTTGGTGTGAGGTATAGTGCAAGTTCAATGTTTCCTTATTGACTTTCCCTCTCAATGACCTATTCATTGTTGAAGATGGGGCACAAAAGTCCCCTTACTATTATTGTACTGTTATCTGTTTCTACCTTCAGATCTGTATTTGCTTAATATATTTTGGGGCTCCAATGTTGGGTGCACATGCACCTCCTGCTTTCATTCTTCCAAAGATTTACTACGCTCTCTTCATTCTCTTTATCATTCTGATTCAATTTATACACTGGATGAATTTTTAAAGCAGTTATCATAACTACACTTAAGGAGTTAAAGAAAAATATGCTCACAATGAATTAAAATACAGTAAATCTCAGCCAAGAAATAGAAATTACATTAAAAGGCCAAAGGGAAATTCTAGAACCTTTTGAAAAGTATAATACTTGAAATAAAGGAGTTCATCATTTAATTGGCTTAAAAGCCAAATAGAGATAACAAAAGAAAAAAGTCAGTGAACTTGGAGACAGATCAACAAAAATTATTCAATCAGAAAATAAAAAATAAAAATGAAAAATTAAACAAACAAACACCAAAACCAGAGCCAGAGGAATGGGGGAAATAATACTAAAAGATTTAATATAAGTGAAACTAGAGTCCTGAAAAAGAAGAAATAAAATAGTGGAGAAAAAATATTTGAAAAAATAACAGATGAAAATGTCCCACATTTGATAAAAGACTTAAAGGAAGAGTTAAAAAACTTAGTGAATCCTAACATATATAAATGCAAAGAAACCAGGCCTAGATACATCAGAGTCAAAACACTGAAAATTAAGATCAAGAGAAAAACCTGAAAGCCTTAAGAAAAAACTTTATATATAGCAGAGAAATAATACAAATGACTATTGATGTCTCATCAGAAACTACAGGGGCCAGCAAGCAATAAAAAAGAAAAGAAAATGAAAAAGAAAAAAAAAATCACCCCAAAATCTATGTGACGAATTGTATCTTCTAGAAAGATATACTGAAGTCCTAAGCCCTGGCATCTCATGATGTAACCTTATTTGAAAACAGTATCAATGCATTTAAGACAAAGTCATATGGCATCAAGATGGGCCTTTAAGCCAATATGACTGATGTCCTCATAAGAAGAGGACAAGACAGAAACAGAAGACACAGATAACAGTATCAGGTAATAAAGGAACCTTGGAAAGGCGAAGAAGGATTCTTGGAACCTTGGAACCTTGGAAAAGTCAAAGAAGGATTCTCCCTTACTGGTATCAGAGCAAGCATGGCCCAGATGACACTTGGATTTTGAACTTCTAGTCTCCAGAACTATGAGATGGTAAAAAAATTTTTAAGCCACCCAATTTGTGGTACCTTATTATGGCAGTCCTAGGACACTAACACAGAAATGAAAGCAAAAGGAAAATATTTCACATAAAAGAAAACTATAAGGGAATTTAAGACCAGCACATCTGCACTATTAAAAAATGCTGAAGGAAGTTCTTCAGCTGAAGGGAAATGATTCCAGATGGAAACTTGGATCTTCAGGAATGAATGAATGAATAAATGAATGGTATCAGAAATGGCGAATAGTTGAACAAATATAAAAGAAGGAAAAGGTTGCTTTTTTAATACAGAGTGGTCAAGGAGAGTTCTCGTAAGTGGTGTTGTGTTTCAGACCATATTGTTTATTTATTTAACACTGACAGGGGCTAAGAAAAGAAAGACAAATACATATTGGTCAGTCCTTTAATCCTGAGCTCTCACAGATTTTAAACTATTATAAACATCACATTCCAATATCTGGAAGGGCATTGCCAACCCTGTTGATCACGTTTCAAGACTTTCTCAAGTCAATTTAAAATACGATATGAATGAGAGCTACCTGAAGACAGGAGCATTATGGTAGCTTTTGCGTAATGTCTAGCACAGTAACAGATCATTCGATTTCATTTATGTGTGATTCTAAGATAGGCTGATAGGTTTATCAGTGAACTAAATTTCATGATAATTATTATTTCTGATAATAGCATTAACTCTTCTTCACAATTTTTTTAACCACATATTAGTTTGAGTTTTACACCCTAACTATCATTATCAATCTTTTAGGTGGTGATGAAAATGACCCAAAGCAGAAGTAAAGTTGGGAGGAAAAGTAGTACTCTCAGAGTAGTACTCCTCTAAGTGATTAATATTTTATATTTTAACCTAGTCTCCCAGAAAAGATAAGGTCTATAAAAGCAAGGCTTTGTCCAAGGACCACCCAATCCCACCCGAAAAGAGCCAAAAAAGTTATAATTAAAACTATTAGTCCAATCAACGTTTCAACCAAACCAATAGTTTCACCTCCAACTATAGTACCAACAAAGATGCCAATTAAACATCCTACTTCTAAGTTCTCATTGTAACAAATAATAAAATTATACAAACAACATAGGAACATGTTACTATACTATTATCCAATCCATTTTTTCCCCAGAAGACAACTGCTAAAATTAGGGAGTGGGGGGAGAGAGTGGGCATATATCCACTAACTACTCACACTCTGTGATCAAGCTAAATACCTCACAAAGCTTTTAAATCACGTCTCTTAGTCAAGAGAACCTAAATGGAACCTAAAAAATAAATACCTAATTAATATATCACCAGACAGCATAGTCCTAGTACATCAATCAGCAGACTGGATAATAAGCCATTTTCTCCATGTCCCTTCCATCTACCTTATAAAGCAAACTCAGAGAAAAATGCCTTCTATTTACTATTCCATTTATAAGACTTATAATCAAAAGCTGCATGAAAAACAAAAATGGAAGAATACAATGAAGAACTGGAGTGACAGAAAGTAAAATCAATGGCATCTTGGGCAGCAGGAATTATTCTATAATTATATGTACTATTGAGTCACGTTTTCAGCAAAATAAACATTCCAATAAATCAATCTTTATTTACCCACTATCTTCCTTCTAGGAAACTAGGTGAGGCTTGTCTTTTGACCACACCTTTAAATTTTGGAATAACATTCCTAATAAAAGCCAGAGTCTCAAGAGTCTCAGATGCGGAGGAGATTCCCATCTTTCCAAAATTTCAGAAACAAGTCACTTTACCCAATGCAAGTATTATTACATTATTAACACATTTTCCTCATCCCTTCCAAACTCTGATGATTCCTCTCTCCTTGAGAGGAAAGTAAGGAGGAGGAGGGGAAAGGGGAGGAGGAGATCAGATATCCTACTAATAGATCCCAAAGGGCAAATGCTTCCAATTATAAGAACATTATATTGAAGACATCAATCCAGTATAATATTCTCTTCAAATGTACTGTTAGGCTTTCTCTCTGTAACACCTACCATAAGAAAAGGAATGCTATTAGGCCCAGTTTGGAACTGTCTGTCAGACTTCTCCTGACAGATTCCTTCCCAAGGAAGTTAAAATTAAAGTAATAGCTATGACAAAACAACAAACAGTGTGACTAAGAAGAAAAATCTTATTGAACAAAGAATCATGAGATGTAACTTGTAGTTCTAACTGCTACTAATAAATTGCACGACCTTGTGTAATTTTAGTTTGCTGAAAAAATAAAATTCTGAATTGCTAAAGACAATGCTAACATTAATATTTATACATTTATTACTTCAACACCTGAAACAACACAAACTCAGCTTAAAAATGTAGGATAAATCTTTATCAGATGTTGAAAATTTAAAAATTGATTTTTTTTAAAATACCATAACTCTTTCTGACAGGACTGATGGTACAAAGTCAAGAATTCCTGTAATAATTAAAATCCACACAATCTGACTGGAAATAGTAACTTTAGTTCTATATAAGCAATAAATTGTTTTTCCCTCTCTTTCATTTTCATCAATAAAGTGTTACAAAGTGCTCTGAGTTTCTTAAATGTTATCAGGATGGAAAATATTCAGCAGTATATATTGAATATTCAAAAAACACTAAGCACATAATCCAGGAAAAAAAAACTATTCTTTTGTTAATAGAATCAGTTTTAAATTTTGGAAAGGAGCAGGATATTACATGCATACCTTTAATTTCGTTGTACCCAAATGATCTGTTGAGACATATGATCTGCCTAAAAATTAGTTTTCCCCTAGCAAAATTAAGAAGTCTAAAAACAAGTTACTGTATGTGCTCTGAGTCACTAGAATTATTCTCCCATGTCTACCTACTTACTATCTTCTCCTTATGTTTCTGCACCAAAAAAATAATATAGCAGATCCAACATAACTTACTTGACATGGTAGTGAATGAAAGAAAAAATGATGTGTTAGAAAGCCACAGTTGAATTTAAACATTCTGTTTCAAATAAAGGCTTCTGTAAGAAGTCCAATGAAGAGAAGAAATTTAAAGACCACATCAAAGTGAAGGGCAATACTCCAAACTGCCCTCTAAAGAGGGGAGAATGATGAAGGAAGCCAATTTTTAGCAGAAGAAACCAGTACCTTTAGTGTGGTTTACTAGGAAAGCCAGGGTATGCTTTTCCTACCCTGTAAATTACCTTGACTTTGGGGCATGATCTTAGGGCTACAGTAAAGTTACTGGATATAAGTCATTGGCTATGTAAAGTGCTATTGAGACCAAGGATGGGGAATCCAAATGTAGAGAAGACAATTTCCCACAGAAAAAACTCCACACAAGGGAACACTTGGTTATGCTTCTAGTAAAATTAATATGTTATATAAATTATTGGCAACAAACAAAATCTGGAAAAATAACATGGATAATACTGTTTATAAATATAAATTGAAATGTTATGAAAACACTAAGCTTATGTCCACATTTTTACACAGAGTGTCTAAAGAAAAACTATCAGAAGACCTAATCTATTAAGAATAGAAATATTTACAAGAAAATCATGTTACTATTTTGTGCTTGATTCATATCTTCTGGAAATAGCAAAAAAAAAAAAAAGGAAGAAGAAGAGGAAAAGGAGGAGGAGAAGGGAGGAAGAAAGAGGAGGAGGAAGAGGAAGGCGACGAAGAAGAGGAAGAAGAAGAAGTGGTAGTAGTAGTAGAAGAAGAAGAAGAAGCAGCAGCAGTAGCAGAAGAAGAAGAAGCAGCAGCAGCAGCAGCAGCAGAAGAAGAAGAAGCAGCAGCAGCAGCAGCAGCAGCAGCAGCAGCAGCAGCAGCAGAAGAAGAAGAAATAATTGAAAACATTAAGATTTCCAAAGCTTTAATTACAACCACCTTGAGAAGTTTGCACCTTGAGAAGTATTAAAAGTTCTAAACAAATCATTCTCCCCATTTTATGTTAAGAGGGCCTAGCCCTATAACTGGCACAGAATAAACATTTGAAAATGACAGTTTCTTTTTTCCTTCCATATTCTAACGTTCCCTTGCTTTATCAATAGCTTCCCATCAACACAGAAGACATGCTTTTCATGAACCACACTAGAAGGGTAAGAAGAGGATCAAACAGGGAAAGCATATCTCTGTCACCCAGCCCTTTAAGAAGTGCCATAGGAGGGCGCCTGGGTGGCTCAGTGGGTTAAAGCCTCTGCCTTCGGCTCAGGTCATGATCCCAGGGTCCTGGGATCGAGTCCCACTTCAGGCTCTCTGCTCAGTGGGGAGCCTGCTTCCTCTCTCTCTCTCTCTCTCTGCCTACCTCTCTGCCTAGTTGTGATCTCTGTCTGTCAAGTGAATAAATAAAAAAATCTTAAAAAAAAAAAAAAAAGAAGTGCCATAGGAAAGGAACAGCATAATTGCAGTTTAATCAACCTACAAAAAAACTAAACATAACAACCATGACCCAGTTCATAATAAAAAACTGAACCAAATTTCCCAAAAAAACTGAGGTCTGATGAATCATAATAGAGAGGAAGAGTGTCATGGAATAGAGGGAACATGTCTTTACTGCCTAAAAAAAAATGCCACAGAATAAAGAACAGCAATAATTACAATTTAACCAATCTATGAAAGACCACCATTACAAATATGAACTAGTGTACAAAAGCAAATAAAAAGACTATAGCAAATATTGCACAAAAACTGAATACTAAGTTATAAGACTTAATCTCAATGATGTTATTAAAATTTCCAATTTGAATATCTACTTATAAAAGGGATTTTAAATGCCTTACTCCCTACTCACAGAAGAAGTTAGTGATGTTGGTTTCAAAAAGAAAAATTAATTTGCTGTTTTGTGATGATCATTACAAGCTGATTTATTATGACACAGAACTAAAAGTGAGTTAAGGTTAACTCTGTGGCTCTGATTAGTTACTGCATATTTTGTGATATGATGTTTTATGAGTCTATTTAATGGACTGAGATACATGATTTTAAGACACCATTTTACAATATCCTTTTGAATAGAATCATATTTTTAAAAAACAATATTATAAAAAGCAGGCTTTCTATAAGAAGAAAAAGAGAACAAAGTTAATAAAAAATGACAGCAAAAATGGCTCAGGGCCAAAGACCCATTTGAAACTTATAAAAATCCTCCTAAGATCAGATGGACATGTGTTCTCTTATTGCTAGGTGTAAAACTATACACCAACACAAGCTTCTGTTTCTAGTCTTAACTTAAAAGCCAGCTGTTTCTCAAGATATTAAAGGTTCCTATGCATCTTCATAACAAAATTCAATTCTGTTATCACAGCAGGGATCTAGTTCAGTAAGGATGACCAAGTTTGCATTCATAAAATGTGTAAAGTAGAGGGTCTATAAATAATTTTGAATCTAGAAATATCATTATGTAGGAAATACATAGAAAAAATGTAAATGTCTGGTGATAGGACATTAGACCAGAAAAAAGAATGGGAAATTATACAGCACAGTGTGAATAAATAATTTGATAAATTAAAAACTATCTCCTTGGGATGCCTGGGTGGCTTAGTTACTTAAGTGATTGCCTTTGGCTCAGGTCATGATCCCAGGGTCTTGGGATCAAGCCCCACATCGGGCTCCTTGCTCAGCGAGGAGCCTGCTTCTCCCTCTCCTTGCTCTGCCTGCCGTTTCCCCCTTGCTTGTGCTCTCTCTCTGACAAATAAAATAAAATCTTAAAAATAAAAATATTTCCTTAAAGAATATTTATTTACATGGAGAAATAATACTTAATATTATGATAAGTTTTTAAAAATCAAGATAAAATTTACATATATAATTTCATCAAAATTTTATAAAACAAATGTATACATAAAGAACTATAAAGGAATAGTCACTTCAGGCAATGCTGAACTAAATAATTCAGACAAGAAAAGCAGAACAAAATATAAAAGCCATCTGCATAAAGGCTTCAGAGAGCTAACAAGATGGTGAAAACTTAATAGGCCAGGATGCAGGAAAAGGAAATGACACGGGAAAGAAATGCCAACATTTGAAGCCATTCTTCCTTTGACGACATTTACCAATACTAAAAGGGTAACAGACTGGCTAAATGCACTATTTATAATGCCAAAAGATTACAACACAAGAATAAAAGTCAAGTTCCATCAGAAAGGAATGACCTTGGTGAACCATTCATTATGGGTTGGAACCTTGAGTAGTTGCACTCTATGACAAGGTTAAACCAGGAGTCAGACAGACCCTTACAGGAATTCACAGTTAAGGATTAAATTGGATAAAAGTGATCCCAAAGTACTATTGTCACCCAGCATTCTAGAATAACCCTGTCTACTGGTATCTGGTAAAGGCAAGCACAACTCCTTTCCAAGGAAGAACACCATCATTCTAGACTTAAATTGTTTCTACAAACAATTTTGAAACCACAGTGCCCAGCATGCAATCAAAATAATCAAACACAAAAGGAGATAAGACAACATGCATGGAAACCAACTGGGAGAGAGGAGACAAAGAAAATATATCCGAACCTTAAAATTCATAATTTATTAGATATGGACTTTAAAGATTCAAAATCAGGTAATCAGTACATATCCAACAGACATTCACCAGATTAGGGAATATTGTGAGCAACTGTATATCTACATATTCAACAACTTAGATGAAAGAGACAAATTCCTTGAAATACATAAACTACTGAAGTTCACTTAAGAAAAGATAACCTGAATAGCCCTGTATGCATTAAAGAAATGAAATTTGTAGATAAAAACTTTCAACAAATAAAACTACAACCATAGATGATTCACTAGTAAATTCAAACACTTAATGAATAAATACATATATATGTATGTGTGTATATGTATATACACACATATACATACATACATTTTTAATATATATAAAACTTATTCCACACAATGCTTCCAGAAAATAAAAGAGAACATATCCAAACTCATTTTAAGAGGTCAGTACCATATTGATATAAATAAAAACTGTTCAAGAAACTATTTAGAGGCACCTGGTGGCTCAGTTGGTTAAGTTTCTGCCTTCAGCTCAGGTCATGATCCCGGGGTCCTGGGATGGAGCCCCACATTGGTCTCCCTGCTCAGCAGGAAGCCTGCTTCTCCCTCTTCTATGCCCCCTGCTTGTGTTCCCTCTCTCACTCTCTCTCTGTCAAATAAATAAATAAAATCTTTAAAAAGAAACTACAAATATCCCTTGTGAAAATAGATAGAAACGTATTTAACACTTTAGCAGACTAAATCAAACTCCAGAATTGTGTGTGTGTGTGCGTGTTGCTTATACTTAATGACCAGATACGGTTAATCTTAGGAATGTAATTTTGGGCTAAGATCACTTTTTTACATACAACATGTCTGACACCAAAAGTGTGGATTTTTTCCATAAACCAATCCCACTCCACATACCAATTGGATGTTCTAAATTTCAATTCAATCCTGACAACCCTGAGTTAGTGTAAGTCCACAAGTGTAAGGTCTCAGTCTCATAATTTTGCCATCATTTCAAACAACAGCCACAAGTATTGGGTTCCCATGGTACCCACCCTTCTGTCCAACTTGGCTATAAACTGGAAGTTCTATAACCTTTTCAGGTTCAAAAATTTGCTGGAATGGCTCAGGAAAGTGCTTTATTTACTAATCGAGGTTTATTATATAGGGTACAACTCAGGAACAGCCAAGTGAAAGAGGTGTACAAAGAAAAGTAAGGGAATGAGCCCAGAAGGAGGGATGGTGTCCAGAAATTCCATGCCCTCTCCTGGTACACCACCCTCCCAGCACCTTGATATGTTCACCAACTTGGAAGCTTTCCAAATCCCGTGGCTTACAGATTTTTATGAAGGCTGTTATTTAGGCACAATGGATTAAATATTGGCTAATGATTATTTTTTTTTTTTTCTCATTTTATTTATTTTTTCAGCGTAACAGTATTCATTCTTTTTGCACAACACCCAGTGCTCCATGCAAAACGTGCCCTCTCCATTACCCACCACCTGTTCCCCCAACCTCCCACCCCTGACCCTTCAAAACCCTCAGGTTGCCCCAACCTCCCACCCCTGGCTAATGATTATTAATGCAATCTCTAGTCCCTCCCTCATTTACTCTTCCCAGACGTAAAGGAGTAGGGTTGAAAGTTGCAACTCTTGGGGCTCCTGGGTGGCTCAGGCAGTTAAGCAACTACCTTCGGCTCAGGTCATGATCCCAGGATCCTGGGATCAAGCCCCACATCTGGCTCGTCTGCTTCTCCCTCTGCCCCTTCCCCCCACTTGTGCTCTCTCTCTCTCTGCTCTCAAATAAACAAAATCTGTTAAAAAGAAAAAGGAGAAGGAGAAGAAAACAACAAAGATGAAGAAGAAGAGGAGGAGGGGAAGAAGAAGATGAGGAGAAAGTTACAACTCTCTAATCATATGGTTGGTTCCCCCTGGTGACCAGTATCCATCCAGGAGCTATTCAAGGACCCACATAGAGTCACCTCATTAGCATAAATTCAGTTATGACTGAAAGAAGTTTGTTATGAATAACAAAAGATGCTCCTCTCACTCCTATAACTCAAAAAATTCCAAGGGTTTTAGCATTTCGGTGCAAGGAACCAGGGATGAAGATCAAATATGTATGTTTTATTATACCACAATATCACAGAGATTCACATTAAAAAATTAACCAGGGTAATTCACTATATTAAGAGACTCAAAATGAAAAACCAATGATCACCTCAATAGAAGCACAACAGAGCAATTGAAAAACAACACACTTTTGGGGTAAAAACTTTCAGCAAACCACAAATAGAAGGGAACTTCCTCAAATTAATAAAGGCCTTTATTTGAATTAAGTGTATAACATTAGACTTAATGGTAAATAATTAAATACTTGTCTTCTTAGAAGGGGAACAAGGCAAAGATAGTTGTTTCCACCACTTTTATTCAGCACAGAACTGGAAATCTCGGCCAGAATAAAAAGGCAAAACCAAGAAATAAAAGGCATAGAGATTAGCAGGTCAGGATTGTGAACCTATTTCTGCAGATGATCATCTACAGAAAATCATAATCTCAAGAAACAAAAAACAAAACAAAACAAAACCCAACGTACTAGAACTGATAAGAAAATTTAACAAGTTCATAGGATACAAGGTCAATACACAAAAATCAATTGTATTTCCACATTCTAACAATAAACAATCTGGAAGAAGACTATTTACAATAGTATCAAAAATATGAAATACCTAATAAATACTTTTAACCAATGGTGTTTCACACCTGTACAGTAAAAAATGCCAAGTATTGCTGAGAGAAATCAACAAACCAAAATAAGTGGAGAAGTACATCATTACCATGGACAAGAGTTATTGTTGTTAAGATGTTTATTCTCCACAAATTGATTATAGATACAATAAATGCCCAATCAAAATCCCAGCACGTTTTGGCAGAAACTGACAGGCTGATTTGAAATTTTATGGAAATGCAAGGATACAGAATAGCCAAAATAATTTTGCAGAAGAAAAGTATACACAACCTGATTTCAAGATTTCAGTATTATAAAACTGCAGTGATAAGACAGCATCAGTATATATTGCTATAAAGAGAGACATGTATACAAATGCAACAAAACAAGACACTTGAGGCCAACTGATACTTCTAATTACAAAGGGAAAATAGGTAACTTTCTATTGGAGTACCCTGGCAGACATCACATTAACCAACCAATCAAGGTTAGTAATAAATACTGATATCATGCAACCCCAGCATGATGCACTGAGAACATACTACCTCTTTGGTAGTCATTCTAATGGTGCACAACCTCAATCTAATCTTGAGAAAACATCAGACAAACCCAAACTCAGGGGCATTCTACAAAATAACCAAACAGTGTGAAGGTCATAAAAGAGAAAAGACTGAGGAACAGCCACAGATTAAAAAAGAAGAATGAGACAGAGGCACTAAATATAACAACGGATCCTAGATTTGATTCTGGAACAAGAAAAGGATATCAGTGGCAACTGGTGAAATCTAAGTAAGTTCTGTGCAATAGTTAATAGATCTGTGTCAAGGTTAATTCTTTAATGTTAGTAAATGTTAATGTTCTATGGTTATGATGTTATCACAGAGGAAGATGGGTGAAGGTATGTGGGAAATCTCTACATTATTTTTTACAACTCTTAATGTAATTCTATAATTATCTCCAAAAAATTTTTTAAAATACAAAACAATAAAAATGTACTAAATGTCATTAAATTGTTCACTTTATTTTTTTTAAGATTTTATTTATTTATTTGACAGACAGAGACCACAAGTAGGCAGAGACACAGGCAGAAAGAGAGAGGAGGAAGCAGGCTCCCTGCTGAGCAGAGAGCCCAACCCGGGGCTCGATCCCAGGACCCTGGGATCATGACCTGAGCCGAAGGCAGAGGCTTTAACCCATTGAGCCACCCAGGTGACCTAAATTGTTCACTTTAAAATGGTTAATTTTATTTCACTGAAGTTCATCTAAATAAAAGAATTACAATTTTTAATAATAATAAGCTAAATGTATTGGGTTATAACACTTCATGGATAAGGGAAATGTACAAGAGCAATGATGTAAGTGGTAGGAACTGGGAATTCTGTTATAGCTACTCTACTTATAAAGTGTTGTAGCATTATTTGAAATGGACTTAGATTAATTATAAAAGTATGCTGCAAATCCTAGAGCAGCCAGTAAAAATAAATAAATAAAGTATAATTAGTTGCTGAAAGAAGAAAGAAAATGAAATCATTAAACACTCAGTTAAAACCAGAGAAGGCAGAAAAAGAGAAGATTTTAAAAAAAGAACAAACATGGGGCACCTGGGTGGCTCAATGAGTTGGGCCTCTGCCTTCGGCTCGGGTCATGATCTCAGGGTCCTGGGATCGAGTCCCGCACTGGGCTATCTGCTTGGCAGGGAGCCTGCTCCTCCTCTCAGGGTCCTGGGATCAAGCCCCTCATTGGGCTCTCTGCTTGGCAGGGAGCCTGCTCCCCCTCTCTCTCTGCCTGCCTCTCTGCCTACTTGTGACCTCTGTCTGTGAAATAAATGAATAAAATCTTTAATTTAAAAAAAAAACAAATGAAATGAATTTAAAAATTACAAACATGCTATATATTAATCCAATTACATCAATAATCATTTTGTGTGAATGGTTAAAGAACAGCAGTTAAAAGCAACTGAAAGAATAGATAAAAAATAAGACCCAACAATATGTTCCCTGTAAGAAACCCACTTTGAAAATAAAATCGCAGGGGCGCCTGGCTGGCTCAGTAGAGTAAGTGTCTGACTCTTGGTTTTGGCTCAGATCACAATATCAGGGTCATGTGATCAAGTCCCAAGTTGGGCACTGTGCTCCATGTGGAGTCTGCTTAGAATTTTCTGCCTTTCCCTCTCCCTTTACCTCTCCCCCTACTCAGACTTTCTCTCTCTAAAATAAATAAAATCTTTAAGATAATTAAGTAATTAAGTACAAAGTCACAGTTAGATTGGAAAAGTAAAGGGATGGAGAAAGCTCTACCAGGCTAACACTAATCCAAAGAAAGATGGACTAACCACATCCTTTTCCAACAAATTTCAGATAAGTCAGAACAAAGAAAATTACCAGGAATAAAAGGTATATATATTACATAATTATATTATTTCCTAAACCTGATAAAGAACATCTATGAAAGAAATCTATAGCACATACTTAATCTTGAGAAACTAAATGCTTTCCTCCTAAGATCAGGAAGAGGGCAAAGATATCCCCTCCATCACTCCAATTCAACATCCAAATGGACGTCCTAGCGAAAACAATATGGCAAAAAAAAGTAAATTAGATGTCTACAAATTGGGAATGAAGAAATAAAACTGTCTTTGTTTGAAGATGACATGATTGTCTATGTAGAAATTTCAAAAAAATCAACTTTAAAAAGCTCCTAGAACTATTAAGTGATTAGAGAAAGATTGCAGGATGAATGGGGAATATAGAAAAGTCAATGATTCACTAAATTCTTTCAAGAAACAATTAAATTAGAAAATTAAAATATAATGCTACTTACATTAGCACCCAAAAGAAATACTTAGGTAAAAATCTATCAAAATATGCATAAAACCTATAGGAAGATTAACTACAAAATTAAAGAAATCAAAGAAGATCTAAATAAATGGAGAAAAATCTCATATCCATTGATAACAAGACTCAATATTGTTAAGGTATCAGTTCTTCCCAATTTGATCTATAGATTCAACCCAATAGCAATAAAATTTCAGCAAGTTACTTTGTAGTTATCAATAGCTAATTTTATATGAAAAACGAAAGACACAGAATTGTCAACATAACACCGCCGGCAAAAAAGACCAGAGAACTAACAGCTTCCAACTTCAAGACTTAGTATAAAGCTATAGTCATCAAGACAGTGTGATATTGGCAAAAACAAAATAAAAAACAAACAAACAAAAACAAAACAACCTGAGGGTTTTGAAGGGTCAGGGGTGGGAGGTTGGGGGAACAGGTGGTGGGTGATGGGGAGGGCACGTTTTGCATGGAGCACTGGGTGTTGTGCAAAAAGAATGAATACTGTTACGCTGAAAAAATAAATAAAATGGAAAAAAAAAACTGAAAAAAAAAAAAAAAAACAAAACCACAAGAACAAAGAGCAAATAGATCAATGGGAACAGAATTGAGAGTACATAAATAGACTCAAACAAATACAGTCATCTGATCTTTGACAATAAAACAAAGACAATTCGGTGGAAAAGGAATAGTCATCTCAACTAATGATCTTAGAACTGGACATTTACATGCAATAAAATGAATGTAGACACAAATCTTAATACCACTCACAAAAATAATTAATTCAAATGGATCATAGACCTAAATATAAATGCAAAAATGTAAAACTACCAGAAAAGAATATTAGAGAAAAACCAGGTGACCTTGGGTTTGGTGAAGACATTTTAGCTAACCATTTGAAATGCATGCCCCATGAAAGAAAAACTGATAAGTTAGAGTTCATTAAAGCTAAGAAACACCTTTTCTGTGAAAGACACTATTAGAAGAATAAAAAGAACACACAAACTGTGATAAAAATCTTTACAGAATGCCTATCTGATCAAAGAACTGGCATCCAAAATATATAAAGGACTCTCAAAACACAAACAACCCAATCAAAAAATGAGCAAAAATTCTGAATAGACACCTCACCAAAGGAGATGTACAGGTGGCAAATAAGCGTATGAAAAGATGCTGAACATCATCTGTTATTAGAAAATTGCTAATTAAAAACAACAAGAAGATACCACTATTATGGCTAAAACTTAAAAAAAAAAATTGACAGTACCAAGTGCTGGTGAGAATGTGGAGCAACAGGAACTCTCATTTACTGCTGGAGGCAATGCAAAATGATACAGCCACTTTGGAGGGCACTTCAGTGGTTTCTTTAAAAAGCTAAATATAGTCTTATCGCCTGAGCCATCAACTGCACTCTTAGGTATTTACCCAAAAACATTCAGAATTTATGTGCATACAAATGTTTATAGCAGCTACATTCATAATTGCCAAAAGTTGGAAGCTACCAAGATGTCCCTCAATAGGAGAATGGAAAACAAACTATGGTACATCCATATAATGGAATATTCTTCTAAAAATCAAGAGAAATGGGCTACCATGCCATAAAAAGACACAGAGGAAACTTAAATGCATACCACTAAGTGAAAAAAAAACCCATTCTGGAAGGCTATACACTATACAAATCTAATCATATGACATTTTGGAAAAAGCTACTGAGCTTTTGGAAAAAGGCTACTGAGCAATGAAAAGATCACTGGTTGTCAGAGGTTTGAGGGTGGGGGAAGGAGTAAATAAAGAGTTGTGAAGAACAGAGGATTTTTAACATGGTGAAACTATTCTGTATGACATTTCAATGATGAATATATGACATTATGTATTTCAACATAAAGAATAAATCCTAGTGTAAATTATGAACTTGGGTTAACAATATATTATGTTGTCACAATATAAAAATAATAATATGTCGTCATAAGCAGCAGCATTTCCTTTTTTCTCATAGCTAAATATTTCATTATATATAGTTATAAAGCTACCAATACAGACACACACACACACACACACCCCTCCCACTTCATCTTTATCCATTCATTCATTGACAGACACTTAGCTTGTTTTCTACCTTGGTTATTGTAAATGATGCTGCAATAAACACAGGAGAAAATATCTGAGAAATCTTGCCATTTTCGACAGCATGGATGGACCGAAGACATTGTGCTAAACAAGTTAAGTTAGGCAGAGAAAGACAAATACAATACAATTCCAGTTATAAGTGGAATCTATAAAAGCCAAATTCATAACAACAGAGGGTAGAATGGTGGTTACTAGGGGCTAGGGAGTGGAATAACCTGGGAGATGTTAAGAGCTCAAATCTGCAACTAGTCACTAAATAAGCTCTAGAGTAATTAGCCACAAAAATACTGTATTATAAACATCACAGCTGCCAAGACTAAATGTTTTAACCACAAAAAAGAAATAATTATGTGACATGATAGAGGTGTTAGCTATCACATAGTGGTAATCATACTGCTGTATAAAAATATATCAAATCAATACAGCTTAAATATACAGCTTAAACTTATACAATGTTATATGTCAATTATATCTCAATTTTTAAAAATAATATCAATATTGGTTTATCAACTGTAACAACTATACCCCAATATGCAAGATAATAATAAGGAAAACTGCTAGAAAGAAAAAAGCATATAGGACCTCTCTGCTCTATTTTTCTTTTTTTTTTTTTTAATCATGTCACCATGCAGTACATCACTAGTTTTTGATGTAGCGTTGCATGATTCATTGTTTGTGTATAACACCCAGTCTTCCCTGTAATGTGTGCTTTCTTTGACCTAAAACTTTCCTAAAAAATACAGTCTGTTGCTCTAGGTGCCATCTTGCATGCCCGCATGTGTGCACCTAATCTCAGCTGGTCCGCTCGAGACCCCCTGAGCGCCAACCCTAGTCCCCCGCGCAGTCCCATTTCTGCTCCAACAAGATGAAAGAAACTATCATGAACCAGGAGAAACTCGCCAAACTGCAAGCACAAGTGTGCATTGGTGGGAAAGGAACTGCTCACCAAAAGAAGGTGGTTCATAGAACAGCTACAGCAGATGATAAAAAACTTCAGTTCACCTTAAAGAGGTTAGGGGTAAACAATATCTCTGGTATTGAAGAAGTGAATATGTTCACAAACCAAGGAACAGTGATCCACTTTAACAACCCCAAAGTTCAGGCATCGCTGGCAGCGAACACTTTCACCATTCCAGGCCATGCTGAGACAAAGCAGCTGACAGAAATGCTACCCAGTATCTTAAACCAACGTGGTGCAGACAGTCTGACTAGTTTAGGAAGACTGGCTGAAGCTCTGCCCAAACAATCTGTGGATGGAAAAGCACCACTTGCTACCGGAGAGGAGGATGATGATGAAGTTCCAGATCTTGTGGGGAATTTTGATGAAGCTTCCAAGAATGAAGCAAACTGAACTGAGTCAACTTCTGAAGAAGATAAAACTTGAAGAAGTTACTAGGAGCTGCTATTTTATATTATGACTGCTTTTTAAAATTTTGTTCATGGATCTGATAAAATCTAGATCTCTAATATTTTTAAGCCCAAGCCCCTTGGACACTGCAGCTCTTTTCAGTTTTTGCTTATACACAATTCATTCTTTGCAGCTAATTAAGCTGAAGAAGCCTGGGAATAAAGTTTGAAACAAGATTAATAAAGTTCTCTGCCTAGGAAAAAAAGAATACGGTCTGTTAATTTAGGGGGGAAAAAAGGCTAAGAAGACATTTTAAAATAATAAGTATTAGGGAGACAGATTCATATATTTTAAAAAACCTCCCTAAGTAAAAATTGCATTTTAAGAACCATCTTGAAAACTCTACTTGAAGTTAGAAATGCAACTAATCTTGATTCAAAATAAATTACTCATGGCTACAGAAGTTAACTATGAAGGGATCAGAACATTGATTATTTTAAAATTAGTTCAAAATAACTTATCACACATTGATAAGACAACAGGAAACCTCTATACTTAGAAGCTTTATATTGAATAAAAATTATCACATATAAAAAAACTTCATTTTATAGAAAAAAAGAGCAGGATTTATCCAAAGGAAATGAAAACAGGATATCAAAAAGATATATATACTCCTATGTTTACTGCAGCATTATTTTAATTATAATCATAACCAGATCTCACCCCTCACCCCCACACAACAAAAGATAAGAATAGAAGAGATGAAAAAAAAAGGGATGTAAGAGCATTAATTTTTATCCTTCATTAGGAGAATCACCAGAGGTTCAATAAAAGGTAAGAATCCAAAGACAGGTTGAAGGCATACTGTGAATGCCAGGGTAAGTTCCCACAGCACTGAGTACACAGCTCTATTAAAGCATCTATCACCTAATATCATAACTAGGCCTAATCTCTTTACTAGACTGAAATATACCTAAACTCTTAGGACAGAGAGGCTGGAGCTGGCTGATCTTTGTAATAAGCACATACTAAGTCTCAGTAAATACCGAATTGAACTAAAAAACTTCAACTATATGCCCACAAAAGCATTAAAAAGAACTATAAAGCTAACATTCCATTCAAGAGGGCAGTATGGCTAAAAGAATAGTTACTTTCTTTTTCATTCTTTAAATAGTATTATAAAGTACAAGACCAAGTTTGTGAGCGGAAGAAAAAGAGCCAAACAAGGCACTGAAAACATAAGTAAGAGAGGAAATCACTTAAAGCAGCATTTTAGAAAAATTAGGAAGAATCAGGATCAAAAAAGCCTTGTATTAAGGAAGCCAAATAATTCTTTCCCTGAAATAGAAAAGGGAGGGTGAATGGCCCAGGGGAAATTTGAAATAGAAAAAAAAAGGAATTTGAGAGAATTATCCTAATGGCCTAGATCTCTACCTAATGATCTTCCTTTTCTAGGTAAAAGGTCATTCGCTCAAATATAGAACAGAAGTAAAGTTGTGGAATTGAGTGACATGAGAAAAGTTCAAAACAATCACCCTTTAAAAAAAACCCAGAACTTATGAGATAATTATAATTATTTATAAGTAGCCATGAATGTCTAGGTAAGTTCAGGTAGCATGATTATAGTGGAGAAAATCTGGATAATTATATTACTTTTCCCGGAAACGCATTCTCAGTATCACAATTTTTTTCTAGTTCTGGATTTTACTGCCTAAGTCTCTTGCTGGTTCAGCAAAACCAGGACACTTTATGTGAGAAACAGAACAACAATGAACATTGTGGTTAACGGTTAATAGAACATTCACCAACATGAGAACGGACCAACCATGTTGACAGCTCACATGCCTAACTATTAATTAAAATCTTATCAAATACCTTGTTACATCAGAACCCATTTGCCCTAACAGACTGCTTATATAGTACAGCAATATGATATGAACTTTAATTCCCACTAACACTTAGTAACTTCATGCCAAATGTGTCTTTGATTATGAATACCATACACAATTCCTACACAGACCATTGACTTCTGCTAACATATCCAAGACATACAAACAGAAATGAACCCCAGATTCAAAAGAAGCAGTCTAAGACTGAACAGCAGCCTTAGATCAAAATTAAGCATTCTTCCTCCTCACTCAATATCCTTGGATCTGGATTAAATTAATCAGAGCCATCAATGTATGAAAATGACAGCTTGTGGGAGATGGTGACACACAATTTTTGTGAGACCAAAGATCTGGCTTTAACCTGAGTCTTTGACCAAAAAAAAAGAGGAGGAAGAGAAGGAGGAAGAAGGAAAATAGTCAGGGTTAACTTGTGTAAGGACAGATGGATTTTTTTAAAGCACTTTCTTTTCCACCAGGGAATATCAATAGCCTTTTAAGCAGTCTCGCATTTAAATGTGTGTTCTGACAGTCATGTCAGAGCCTGGGTAAAAAGCCTTTTCATGGAAATCATTAAAACGAAAAGATCCAGACAAGAGGCCTGTTTTTTTCCAGGGAGAGAGGGTAAAACAGAATAATGCCTTTTTTTTTTTTTTAAATGGTAGTACCTTAAGCACTGATGGGATAGATGAAACACCTTCCTTCCCCTCCTATCCTTACCCTATCCCCCCACCCAGCACCTGAAAAATTTTACCTGCTGTTTTCTAGAACATTCTATTATAAATAGTCAAGGAACCTTGGGGGTAGGGTTAGCAGTGGGGAGGAAAAAGAAGAAAAAACCTATAAGCACACCTCAGCCTGAGATTCAAAGCAGAAGGGAATAGAGCCATCCCAGAAGTATTCCAAGGGAGCTGACCCTCCTGGGTCCTATGTTCCCCATGTGTAACTCACAAAGTCTCACAGCTCTCAACTTTAAAGTGCTGAATCATTTCAGCAAGTAATGTGTACCTATCTGCTGGTGAGAAATAACAGTCATTCCTCACTTCAACCATCATTTCCTTGCTTCCCACTGGTAAGTGTTCTGCTGCCCACTGTCAAGCACTCTAGCAATGCTGACCAACTCTCCCCAGGAAAACCTGAGGTTGAGCCAGCCAGCCATGAAGGTCACTTCATATCTTGGCTCAAACACCAGCCCTCTGCAAAAGATGTTTTTTGTTCCTGAAAGACCACAGTGATACTGGTATTTCCCTGACCCAAGTGAACAACTTTTTAAGGACTTCCCCCACCCATCACATTTTTTCCCTTATGGTCCTGGAGTTTGGGGGGAGGGGACCTTACCCCTTAATATCAAGACTAGATCTTGATTTTTTAGAATGTTTTTTCATTTATATGTTCCATCAAAGTAGTTTCTGAACAATTGTGTACTGTGCCAGAAAAAAAAAATCATCTTAGATTTATTAGTCCCTGGTCACTTGATGCTGATGGAAGTTTCTGTCACAGCAATCTTCTTGAGTCCCCAAATGATTTAGTGGCTCTAACCACCTTAGGAAGGAGAATAACACAAAACCCAAAGTCAGTATTATTGAAGTAAATCTCAAAGATGCATGAGAGATTTCCCCCTGAGACTTGGTGTTATTCACAGTCTTAAACCAAATAGGAAAAAAAAAAAAAATCTGTGAACTAAATCTGGTTTCAGGGCCTTCAAAAATACTTTTAAATTTTCACTTTACCCTTGAAATGAGGAAAGCTTTCTAATTTTTTGAGTTTAAAAAAATAATTATACAAAGGAATCCTATAATAACAATAAAAATGTTTGTGTGTTCTTTATGCACCCAGTACTATCCTAGGCACATAATCTGAATAATTTTATTTGAATCACAAACAACTCTACAATGTAACTTTTGTTATTCCCACTCTAGAGAAGGGGAACCTAAAGTTTAGAGGGGGACTGTAAGGGACCACGGTTGGTCATAAACCCCAGAGAGTGGTAGAACCAAGATGTGTAGGCAAAATTAACGATAGTGGTGGTACCATTCATCATTTCAAGTATATTCTTATGTGCCTAATAATGACATTTCTCTTACTGATCATATCATACTACCTATTATATTTAAATTATTTAGTTCCAATTCTGGCCTATATTATACCAAATAGTAAGAGACATTATTAAAACATTCCTGCCCCCCCAAAAAAAAAGTCTTTCTCAACAATAAAGTTTTCTGTAGTTTTCAGACTTTCTACAAATTATTTCTTCAGAATCACTCATGCATTTACTCAGTTTCCAAACCACTGACAACTAAACAACATAAGGAAATAGTGGTAGCCCTGTGTATTTGATTATTCCATGGTATGTGTACAAAAATACCAGCAACTCTTACACACTTGAGAAGTTCATAAATCTGAAAATCTGAACACAAAATGCTACAAGGATACAGTTAAGACTCTCCAGGGGCGCCTGGGTGGCTCAGTCCCTTAAGCATCTGACTTCACCTCAGGTCATGATCGAGCCCCAGGTCCTGGGATGAAGCCCCACGTTGGGCCTTGGGCTCTGTGCTCAGTGAGAAGCTTTCCCTTTACCCCACCCCCCGCACTCACTCTCTCTTGCTCTTGTTCTCTCTCAAATAAATAAATGAAATCTTTAAAAAAAAAAAAAAGGATTGTCCAACGCACAGAAGAGGAATACTAAAACCCTAGCAGGAGAAGGCATGCTGATCTGTTGACTGGGTGAGGGGAAACCTGGGGGAGAGCTTCACAACTCCCAGTCCCAGCTTTCCCCATTCTTGCCTTGATTTTATAACTCTCCTCTCAGACCAGAGGAAGAGCATTTCGTAAGTTTTTACTACAGTTCTCACCATATCACATTAACTTGTAAAGAAAATGCTTTCTTTGCATTTTAAGTCCATGAAATGCCTGCAATTAAGAAATCTTTATTCTTTTAGTTGTTGTTGTTCAATGGCAAAGGACCACTTCCGTGGCATTTCACGAAAGATCAGACTAGCACACGTACATTAAAGCCTAATTCATAAACTAATCTGTTCCAGCCAAACAACTCTTAGGAAGCTTTATTTATATGTCCTCAAAATCCCTTTACGCCTAGTTCCTTCGTTTAGTCCTCAGAAAAGATGAAACCACAGTTAAAGAAAATATTATTGTAACAAAAAATGCACTGTAATTGAATTAGTTTTATAGTTGTGTAACTATCTTTTACCTCAACCCAATATCAGTAAAGATAATAATCCTGCTATTTATGACATATCATAGAATATGTAAATAATAACTCGGGACCTATTCCCCTTATACAGGACTTGAGATGAAAATGAAAAATACAAAGCTGTATTTACCAGACATGTAATGCCCTCTACAGGCCATCAGTGGAATGAATCAGAAAGGGAACTAAATAAAGATTTCTGCAACAGGTTCATTTATTAGGCATTAATAAGACTTTATTTTCTAGATAGGCCAATAATAACTGCTCTCATTTTCAACCTAAATAAATTTCAAACAAATATTCCACATGCTTTCAACTCTTTAAACGAAATATTACACAAGTCCAATTACATCATTTACCAAGCTTACCTAAATTCAATCTTATAAAGATAAAATGATTTATATATCTACCACTATATATATATATATATATATATGCCATAAATAAATAAACACACACACACTACTGGACAGGCTTATGGAGTTAACATTAAAAATCTGTTCCATATTAGTGAAAACTTCTATCAATCCCCTTTCTATAAGAAAAGAGATAATAATGAGGATTACTTAATCGTACAGAAATATAAAAACACTCCACTCACATTCTTTCTAACCTAATGTTATCAAGATTCACTCTAATCTAATTCTAATGTCAAACTTAACAAAACCACCCTCATGGCTAAAGCATATAACACAACAAACAAGAAATCTATTTAAGTGAAATCATTTCTCATGGCATTTAAAATATTGACATTCTTAGAACAGCAATAAGGAAAAAGAGTGAGCACACACTGTAACACCAAAAAAAAAAAATCTATTTCCCAAAGAGGGTTAAATTTTGCACTAAACCTAACTCTAAATCTCAAGTTCTTTCCCCAAATACTTAGGACAATCTTGTATCTCATAGCTTACTAAAGATAAAAACTATACCTACTTAATTTTTTAAAATCATCTAAGTTTCAGAAATTCTCTTTCTCTCTCAAGAAATAGTATTTTTACAAATACCACATAATGCTCAATCCAAGTCTTTAGGTAAATGTTTGGAAAAATGTATGTTCCATTCTATAGTCCAGATAATCAGACACTCCTTGATCTATAAATAGGGAAAATCGGTCCTACATTTTAAAGAGCTTTACACGATAAGTGGGCAATTTAAAACTGATTAAAAAACATGATGAATTAAAAACATGATAAATTCTTCTAAGTTTAGAAAAAATGTATGTAAATATCTTTTCAAAGATTCTGGGAAACACAGAATCAATCGAATGTCCATGTGTTAGTATCACTTATGTGTGTATATACATAATCTAAAAACAAAGAAAGTCAAACTCACAGAAACGGAGAGTTGAAAAGTAGTTGTCAGAGGCTAGAGGCAGGGGATGGGGGAAATTGGGAGAGGTTCTTAAAAAGGAACAAAATTGGGGCGCCTGGGTGGCTTAGTCAGTTATGGGTCTGCCTTCAGTTCAGGTCATGGTCCCAAGGTCCTGGGATTGAGCCCCAAGTCCGGCTCCCTGCTCAGTGGGGAGCCTACTTCTCCCTCTTCCTCTGCCCTCCCGCCAGCTCTTATGAATGTGCATGCTCTCTATCTCAAATAAATACATAAAATCTTAAAAAAAAAAAAAAGGTACAAACTTTCATTTATAAGAAGAATAAAGTTTGAGGGTCTAATGTATAACATGGTGATTACATTTGATAACACTGTATTGTATATCTAAAATTTGCTTTAAAATAGAACTTAAATATTCTCAACAATAAAAGCGTAAACATGTGAGGTGATGGATATGGTCATTAACTCAATGGGGGAAATCCTTTCACAAAGTATACATACATCAAATCATCACATTGTATACTTTAAATAGCTTACACTTTTATTTATCAATAAAAGGTTGAAAATGCCCATTGTAAAGAAAGGAGGGATATATGTATTTAATACACAAAGAGCTAACACAGGAGAACTTGAATATTTTATAGTATTCAATGTGATAACCTAAGAAAATATGGGTACAATACCCTAAGACTGCTAACCTACTAGCTAACAGGTCACACCTAACACTGGTAGAAGTTTCAAAGACACCAGATAGAACTTCAGCAAGTAGTGGGTGGCCAGAAGCCTAGGACTAAAATTTTGAAGAGTCATTATAAAAGTGTGGCAAAATTGCAAGAAAAAGATCCCAATTCAAAGTAAACAAAAGACACTAGGGAAATTATCAGACATGAGTCAAAACATGTGGAATATCTTGTTTGAAGGAATGAGAGTGCCATATAAATTCAGCCAATATGAAAGGTCATCTTCAAAAATAAGTTTATATGAACTAAACAGTGCTATATAGACCATAAAGCACAGTGCTAAATAAACGAAAACAGAATACAATATACAAGATTCTAACAATTCTATCCCTGAACTCTTAGCTTTATGGATCTCAGAATGGAACATTAATATTAATACATAAAGACCTGAAGCTTTAAGGAACTTTAAAAACTCTTAAGAACTAAATAAGGTACTCAGTACTATCACAAAGAAGATATTAAAGGGATGCAGGTATAAAAAGCAGAGAATAAGGAACAAACAATAAAGCTTAGCAAGATTTCCAGATACTAAAGATAATTAAATTCCAAAGTTTCTTGTAAGGAGTCAAAAATCACTGATCTTGGAAATCACTGAGTAATTTATTAACTGAAAGACTTTGTATGCCTTAGATTTAATGGTCATCAGTAACCTAATCTTCCTATATCCAACCTTTTCCCTCCTGCTGCCCAAGATAGTCACATAGGCACACAAGCATTACTGAACCAAAGATTCTTTATAATTTCTTTTATTGCATGCACACATACACATACACACACATAGAGTAGCCATGAGATTTCAATCTACTTTCCCTTCATGCTAATGTTTCAGCAATGAATGTCGAAGCTGAAAGAAACTTTTTAAAACTAAATGCAAAGAAGAAAAAGGAGATTCAATTCTAATTATACTGTAGAAAACCATAATAGGTCATTGCTTTCACCGTACCAATGAAAATACATACCAAAAAGTAAATATATCTCTCTTCTTTAAAAACACACAATAGATATGGACGGAACAAAAGTCTAAATGAACAGGGGCATCTGGGTGGCTCGGTCAGTTAAGCATCTGCCTTTGGCTCGGATCATGATCCCAAGGTCTTGGGATTGAGTCCTACATGAGGCTTCCTGCTCAGTGGGGAAGAATCTGTTTTTCCTTCCTCCTGCTTGTGTACTCACACTTGCTCTCTCTCTCTCTCTCTCTTTCTCTCCCCCCCCCCTCTCAAACTCTCCCTCTCAAGTAAATAAATAAAATCTTAATTTTATTTCTTGTTTGATACAGAGAGAGAGGAAATAAACCCTTCTTAAGGTTAGCAGATAATGACATCCACTATTCTCATGGGGGACAGCTGTCAAGTCTGGGTCACAGGAGAGTAAAGGAATAATCCTACCATAGATTTTTTTTTTTTTAACTGTTGGAACAAATAAAATTCAGTCAAATTTTTAATACAGACACTTGGGCTGATATGGAGGATTGAAATCTAGAGATGTCCATACACACAATTAGTTACTCCTACTTTCCAATTACCACTTCATTGTCTACCTCCACTCACAGGTCTATAACCAAGTAAGCAACATGTGGGAAGGCAGAAATGGTATTGGAAAGTATAGGGAAATCTGCAGCCTTAAGTGCTCTGATCTCAAAGCCCTGCTGGAAGAGCAAAGGAATCAAAAATTGAGACATGGAAAGAAGTAAAAAAATGTAACTTGTAATCAGGAGAAGTTAACAGCAATAGAAGTAGACCCACAGACGACCTACTTGTCCAAATTAGCAGACAAAAAATTTTAAATATCTACTATAAATATGTAAAGAATTTATAAAACTGGAAGAAAGGTGAGAGAATGTGTAAACCCTATCAGCAGAGAAACAAAAACTCAAAAAATAATCAAATAGACATTCCAGTACTGAAAACTACAATATCTGAAATGAGGGATTTATTGGATGTTCTTAGAAGCAGACTGAATAAACCAGAGGAAAGCATTAATGAAATCAAATAAACTATGAAAGAAAAAAAAAAAAAGGACCAGAGATCAATGAGTCAATATCTAACAATATGACAGATGTATAACTGAATTCTCAGAAGGAAAAGAGGCACAATATGGGGAGGAAAGTATTCAAAGAGATACTGAATAAGAATTTCCCCAAGATTAATGAAAGATTTTAAACCAGAGACCAAGAAGCTCAGTATACTCCAAGAAGGCTAAAAACTGATACACATGCATCCCCAAAACCCTCACCTGTACACTGCACAATTCAGCAATAAAAAAATATATTAAGAGCAGCTAGAAAAATGACATGTATTACGTTCAGGTAAAGAACAATTAGAATACAATGGATCTCTCTTATCAGAAAAATGGAAGCAGAAGACAATGGAATGACATGCTTAAAGTGCCGAAGAAAAAATAAGCTAACCTAGAATTACAAGAATGAAACAAATTACTATATTTACTAAATAATAAATACAAAGATTATGGGTATCATAAAAGTCCAAAGAATGTTAAATGAGAACACAGAACAAAACAGTGTGCATAATCTCTTATAGTTATGTAAAAACATGGAATATAAAATATGGATTAGAAAGGATAGTAAAATCTGAAATAGGAAGTGTTTTGTCATTTTTTTCATGTTTTGTGATATATTACTTAATATGAAATGATAAAATAAATATGAATCTGGAGATATGAATATATATATCTCTCTAGATTCATATATATGACTCATATATATATGAATATATATAATATCTTGAATCCTAACATTGCAAAACACCAAAAATTGCTAAATAAAACAAAAAATATTCTTTTGATTTTATATTAAAATTAGTATTAAGCCTTCTTTTTTTTTTAAGATTTTATTTATTTATTTGACAGATAGAGATCACAAGCAGGCAGAGAGAGAAGAAGGGAAGCAGGCTCCCTGCCGAGCAGAGAGCCCGATGCGGGGCTCGATCCCAGGACCCTAGGACCATGACCTGAGCCGAAGGCAGAGGCTTTAACCCACTGAGCCACCCAGGCAACCCAGTATTAAGCCTTCTTAAGCTTGCATGTAAGTGAGAAAAATTCTAAAAAGGCCAAGAATGACACCAGCAAGGAGGAAAGATATCTTAATAACCTAAAACATGGATCGGAAAAACTACAGTCAAGAAGCCAAAACCCGCTTACAGTCCTAAGCTAAGAACATTTTTTTAATTTTTAAATGGTTGAAAAGAAAAAAGAAAAATTTTAACAAGTGGAAATTACATGAAATTCAAACGGCAGTGCCAGTAAAGTTTTTCAGTCATGCTCATTCATTTAAGAATTGTCTACAACTGCTTTCATATCACAACAGCAGAACTAAGTAGTTACAACAGAGACTGTATGACCGGTAAAGTCTAAAATATTTTTTATCTCGCCCTTTACAGAAAAAGTTTGCCAACCCCTGGCCTACAACTTCATTTTTAATGAATACACAAGGGGGATAAGAAAAAAAGCCTCTGGCTCATACAGGACAAGGAATTTAAGTGGAGATGCAGTAAAAAGGCAGTAACAACAAAGGGCTAGACACTTAATAAAAACTGAACTAGAGAAATACATATCCACAAAAATCACATGGCATAGATAAAAGCCTGCTTCCACAGATACTCTTCATGGAGAGGGGAGCAGGGCAGGGGGCAGGGAATCAGAAGGTGAGCTTTCCTAAGCATTTGTGGCCACTGAACACCTTGCATATGGGTCTGTGGCTCAAAAAATACCAAGTTGAAATTTAACTTAAATTAGATTCATGGGGGCACCTGGGTAGCTGAGTGGCCTAAAGCCTCCACCTTTGGCTCAGGTCATGATCCGAGGGGTCCTGGGATGGAGCCCCACATCAGGCTCTCTGCTCAGCAGGGAATCTGCTTCCCTTCCTCTCTCTGCCTGCCTCTCTGCCTACTTGTGATCTCTGCCTGTCAAATAAATAAATAAATCTTTAAATAAATAAACAAATAAATAAATTAGATTCATGTAATCAGTGTCCCCCACCTCATAAGCACCTGACTAAAAACTACTACAAATTTTCTCAAACTACTACAAATTTACACAACCCATAAATAAATATTGTTCCAAAGAAACTGAGTTAGCACTAACAACAACAAATCATAACAGCAATTCTATGTCTAATAATAGAAAACTAGCTTACTCAAACCAACATTTCTGCTTAAAACAAGCAAAAATGTTAGCTAAAATACTAAAAATTAAAAAACATCGTCGAAAAAGCACTGAAGTGCTAAATAAGCTACTTATGAAACCACCACAACAAATTCCAGGAGAAAACTTATACCCAAAGAAGTAAGAACACTAGAGCACCAAAGCTAATTGTGAACTGAGGGCATTTGCCAGTTACAATTCCAGAAACTTCAAACTCGGGTTCATTTTGGAAACCTGAAAGAGTGAGGAGACTAGAAGTTAAGGCTCAAGGGATGCCTGGGTGGCTCAGTTGGTTGAGCAGCTGCCTTCAGCTCAGGTCATGATCCCAGGGTCCTGAAATCAAGCCCTGCATCAGGCTCCCTGCTCTGCGGGAGCCTGCTTCTCCCTCTCCCTCTGCCTGCTGCTCTGCCTACTTGTGCTCTCTATCTCTCTGTCAAATAAATAAATAAAATCTTAAAAAAAAAAAAAAAAAAAAGGTAAGGTTCAAGTTCATCCAAGATGAGGAATGTTATAAAGATTTTCTCCAATCTGAAGTTTCAAAGGACTATATGCTAGAGGTAAAGATACATCCTAACTAAATCCTTCCTGGCTCCAACCAGAACAGAGTCCAAGGAAGGTGGCCACAGGAAAGAGCAGGACACAATATTTGTTTTTGAAGGGGAGGGAGAGGAACGAAAATTTAAAAAAAGATGCTGAAGAAACTGTGGTCATAGACAAGGCCTCACAAGTCTTGGAGCCCAAGCCTGGATGGACCACATGAGCCTGGTTTAAGAAAGTTCCTTATTGGCAGTGCTCCAAGGTACCTGACAGAAATAAACAAAATTCATCTTGGGAGAAAGGAACTTTCATCCTAGGCCCCAAGAACACACACATGTGCATGGGCACAAACTCACACACAAATTTTCTCAAAGGCAATAGCCAGGTCAAAGTCAAAGAAAACCAGGCACAAAAGAAAATCAAGATCCATGAATGTGAACTAGCAGGAAAGCACTCCTAAAGACTTCTGGTCTTAGAATTAATAGGCACAGATACTGCAACTCTTCTTACTCTGTTTGAAGAAATAAAACTGTTGAAAATCCCAGAAACAGGAAACTAGTAAGAAAGAAATGGAGAGAGAGAGAGATATTTCAGATTTGGGGAAACAATGGAAACTAGAAAAGAAAAAAACCTGAAATTCAAAATTTCGTGAATATTATTGATAGATGGAACAGAGCAGAAAAAAAGAATTAGTTAAGTGGAAAAAGGTCAGAAGAAATTATACAGAATGAAGCCAGAGAGAAATGAGGAAAACACAGAGCAGGAAATAACAAGCAGTTTAGAGTAAAATTAATCTAATACGCATTTAATTAAAGTTTCAGATAGAAAATGCAGAGACTGAGGCAAGGATGATATTTAAAGGCAGAATGGCTGGGAATTTTCCTCAATTGATTAAAGACACCAATCCACATATTTAAGATGTACAACAAATCCCAGATAGTGTAATTTTTTTTTAAGAAAATCTACATACAAACATAATCACAATGAAACTGCTGAAAACCAAAGACATGGAGAATATTTAAAACCACAAAGGGAAAAGGGGGGATAAATTAAATTAAAAATGGCAGCCAGGCTGACAGCTGACTTAAACCATCAAAAAGAGAAGCTAGAAGACAGTGAAATAACATGTAATGTAGTAAAGAAAAATAACTGCAAGTCCAGAACGACCTACCTACTTTAAGAATAAGGGTGAAATAAAAGAGCAGGGGGGAAGGCAGAGACTGAAAATGTTTGCTACAGACAACTTCTATCAATGGAAAATGTAAAGGACATACTTCAGGCAGAAGGGAAGTCATCTCAAATGGAAAGTCCAAGATTGAGGGAAAGAAGGAATAAAGAGTTAAATGTGGGCAAATATAAACTAACAGTGATTGTATGAAACAACAATACAGTCTAGTAGAATTAAAAAGTGGAGAAAAAAGTCTTGATTAACTTCAGACTTTAGCATGTTAAGGTATTTCCAGGCTAACCACAAAGAACAGGAAGTGTATATGACTTTCAAAAGAGGAAAGGGGGTTTGAGAGATAGGGGATGGCAGATTTTTAAAAATCAATCCAAAAACAGGCAAGAAAATGTAAAAAAGAAACAAAGAAGAGCCAAGAGAGAGAAAGCTCAAATTCAGATGATAGATAAAAATTCAAACACCATCAGTAGTAGATTAAGTGCAGACTGAATGCCCCTATTAATAAACACCATTAGGGATCACACTAGATTGGCTTAAGGGTCTAGCCATATGCTATTTACAAGAGAGACACCTAAAAACTTATTTTCAAAAAAAGTGAAAATTAATATTATACCATGAAAATAGTACTAACAACAAAAAGTTAGTATAATTTTTTAATATACCATAAAGTATCAAGCAAAAGCATTACTAAAGATAAAAATAATCTCGTAAGAGTCAAACACCTAATAACACAGCTTCAGCATAAGTAAAACAAAAAGTACTAGTATGTACAATATAACATGCATATATATAACCATTATATATGTATAATTTTACATGCCAAATCATAATATACTACTTTCAGGTCATCAAACTTACAATTTTTCAATGTCCACCTTCAACTGAACAGTGCAATACATCCTACTGTTTTTCTAGAGCAAGGAAAATAAACAAGCTACAAAGAAATGTAGCAACATAAGTGTTGGGTGTAAAATGCGAGCCCAAGATATGTTACCTTTTTAAAAAAATTTTTAAGATTTTATTTATTTGACAGACATAGAGAGTGTACAAGCAGGCAAAGGGAGAGGGAGAAGCAGGCTCTCTGCTGAGCAGGGAGCCGGATGGGGGGCTCAGTCCCAGGACCCTAGGATTGTGACCTGAGCTGAAGGCAGATGCTTAATGACTGAGCCACCCAGGTGCCCCGTTATGTTACCTTTTTTAGCAGGATCAAAAACAAGGAAAACTAAATAATATGTTACCTTTGGTTACCCACATATCTACCAAAAAAAAAAAAAAAAAAAGTAAATGATGTATACAAAATGTAGTATTATTGATTGTCTCTGATGGAGGAGGAAGTAGGGGTATAACGAAGTAGAGCAACTCAGAGGGCTTCAAAGTTGTTGATACTAACTACCTTAAACTGAAGAGCAGTACAAAGATTTTTATCTTATTTTTATGCTTTGTAATTTGCATATATTATATATTTCAGTGAATTAAGTATTTCATAACAAACGAAAAACATAAATACTAAACTACATCCAATAATTCATTTATAAATGATGCCAATGTTATTAATAAATGAATATATGGGCTGGTATATACTTAAAAAATAAAATCTATCCAGATGGTAATACCTCTTCCTAGATGACATATCACTGATGATGTATATCTCTTCACTGTACCTCTTAGCATTTTCTAAGTCCTTTAGAATGAACATGTATTACTTTTACAATCAGAAAAAAGTTAGTTTCCATAAAATTAAAAATAGAAACAACAGCTCAGGCAAATGTTTGGAAAAATTTCTGCCTTAGTGTTCACTGGAATTGCAACTGATTTTAATAAAAAAAAATATGGTTGCAATTTTTAAAACAACAACAATAACACTTTCATGTTTTACATAAGGAAAGTCCCCAGTAATGTACCCCTTGGGGAACTTTAAAAAATAGTAGAATACTGCAATAGTCACGGTGTTCTCAGGCCAAGAGCACTATCAAAAGCAAAAGATGTGGGTATCAAACTATTTCAAATATCCACAACTGAAATTGGATGTAGAAAAAAACGTTCTCAACTTTTATTTCTATTTATGATAAACCAAAAGTGTACGACACACAAAAAAAAAACATATTGTGTGAATTGATAATTAGCTGTCTATAGATTGATCATTTCCATGCAAGACCAAGGTCAACAAAGAAATAGGCAACTTAAGCCAGCTGAAGTATTCTCAAAATATAAAAGGTGAAAGAGAGGTTTACCCCATGTCTTCCCTCTCTCTATCCCCTGCAGTATTCTATTCTTTCACAATTGTGGAAGGGGATAAAATCACAGAAGCAATCATTTTGATGTTTGTCATCATGACAAGATGAAGAGTGGGGCTAAGAAAAAGGTAAAGGAAAAGCAGGTTAAGGGTAAAGAATAAGAGGATTAAAATACAAACAGAATACAAAGTCAAATGTGGGAGAAGACTGAGCCTCAAGATTTATAACTAGAATCTACCGTTAAAAGATCTAGAAGGTCAGCTAATTCCTTACAAAGTATTTAGCAAGTATTCCCAGAATTGCTAATTCTGCTAGCAGCTCATATAATTTCATTTTTTCTAGGTGGTAACCATCTCAGGTGATGGTTGGGAAAATATATTCAAGAAGTTTGAATGACTTCAACTGAAGTCGTAAGACAAATCTAGAGCAAAACTAGAACTGAGTATACCCACGACATCCTTCTTCACATGCTAGTGCTAGAAGAAGTTGCTTAAAATCTACCCATAATCACCATTATATACTGATTCACATGTACTGTAGCATAAATAAAAATGGAAATGACAGTCGACAAAAAGTTAAAACTTACATGGCAAAAAATTCATTTTTAGATAATGTCACTCTCAAGGAATCCAGAGTAAGCACAGAATGAAAAGTTAAGCATATTTTTTTTCTTCTTACTGAGAAATTTGGTGAGCACAAAGCTCATCCTCTCATTTTTTCATCTTATCCAACAGAAATCCTAAAGATGGGACAGGGATTAAACAGTCAATGCAAAGCACTTAGAATGCTACTAGATTACAGCTGTGTAACAAATGTAAAAGAATTCTTTTTTTCAGTGTTTTACATGCCAAGTATTCAAAAATACAGGGGGAACAACAACAAAGGACACATTTTTTAATCGGATTTAAAGAATGAGAAAGCACAATCTGGCAGGACATAGTAAGGGTGCTGTTAAGACTATACGAGTAAGTTTTGACATCACCAACACCAGAGGGAGAACACACACATGTGCATACACACACACATGCACACACACCCAACCGAAAACTGAAAACCAAAAATCAATAGAAGGGTAGAGGCAAGAATTAGCTTATTTAGAAAATAGAATCATTATTTAGAAAATAGAAAGAATCACCCAAAATGTCTAGGCTAAATGATTCCCAAGAGACCTAAACAAACCCAGTGACAAGAGCCAGTCACCATAGGAAAAAACAGAGTTTGGGAGAATATACCAAGAGTGGATCAGGACAAAAGGCAAACATTTATGGATGTGCTGAGGATGGTCTAGTAATTTCCAATCACATTTATGTACTTTGGCCTATGGAGACTATCAGCATTAACTGCCAGCATTTCCAGGTGAAAAAACCCAAGTTCAAAGTTATATATGTCTTACTGGTCCAGTATCACTCAGCAAAGCAGAAGCAAGACGTGAAATACCACATCCAACATACCATGCTTCTAGTGAAATACTTTATAAAAAGCATTTTACTTACCTTTTAATTACTGATTCCAGATATTTAGATGAATAAATGAAACATTTCAAACATGGGCCATTTTAGGAATAAACTTTGCCACATCCTTCTGTTAGTATCATTTCATTATGCAATGAAAAACACTGCACAGCTTCATACCAACAAATGAACTCATTTAACACATATTTAGATAGCAACAAGTATATGACACATACATTGGTTAATATGAGAAATATAAAGATGAACGTAACAATTAGCTCAACCCTACAAACATCTATTAAATAGTTACTGTGTGTCAGGCACTTTACTGATGCTTTACACAAATATCAATGTAACATGGTTTCTACCCTCAAAGAACCCAACTGGGTAGGCAAGACCACCAACAGATCAGTGCACTGCAGACTAAGTGCAATGATGGAGGTATGGACAGGGCACCACGTGAGCCCATTAAGGGAGGAGAGGGAAAGAAAAAAATTCAGGGAAATCTTCTCAGATGAGGTGACCCAGAATTTAATCTTTCAGTTTGTTCAGCAAAAAAAGAAGACCAAAACAAGCACAGGAGAAAAGATGAGCAAAGGCAGAGTGGCAAGAAAATGGAAAGAGAAGATTCTTGGGCTACAGTGGAACATCAAAAGTAGAAGACGGAGAAGGAGCCCATGAAGAAATTAGAAAACTAATGCTCACACAAACCAGTTTCTGGTATAAATGACTTCAGAAGCCATCCAAGTTAGAGTTGCTAGAATGAAAGGGGTAACACAAGAGGGGACAGGAGAAGAGCAGAGAGGAACCAGATAATGGACATCCCTTGGATATGGGGATAAGAAGCCTGGACACTACTTTCAGGTAGTGAGGGAACTACTGCTCTTTGTGAAGAGGAGTTACCCTCGGCTGCTGTCATCCCAGCGATGATGTAGAGAATGGATTTAAAGGAAAAAGCAATGGAAAGCTGAAAGATTGGTTAACTGATGACACCCAAGGTGAAGAGAGTCTGACCTGGGGCATTAGTAGTAGGGATGACTATGAGGCTATGAGATGACTTGAGGAAGACTCAAAAAATATCAAGATACAATTACTAAAGTTTGGTAAGAGCAGAGGCTCTAGAGCCAGACTGCCAAAACCTGCCAAGCTCTTCCACTTTTTAGCTGTACAATTTTGGGCAATTTAACCTCTTAGTGTCTCAGATCCTTCACTTGTAAAATAGGGGTAATTAGAGTATGTCCCTTAATGGTGTGCCATGAGAACTCAGTGAGGATGAATATTGGCAAATGGGTTGGTAGCTACAGGAGTAAAAATGGTGACGATGGCTACAGTAATGAAATGAATGTCAAAAGAGGGGGAGGGGCGATGAATGCCTAGATCTCTAATTTGTAACCCTAGTTAGTACAACTACCAAGAAAGAAAGAAAAGAGATATTTTTGTTCAGGCTTACAGTATGAAGGAACATGCATTTAATTTTGGATATTTTGAGTGTCAGGTGTCATCCTGAATTTCATCAGGGTGAAGTGGAAGTCAAGGGAGAGTTCAGAGCAGATGAAGGTATTTGGGAGTCAACGAGAAATGGATAGCAGTTGGAGTCCCGAGTGTTTTCATATTTCCTTACGCAGAAAACTTAAGAGTAGAAACAGAAAAAATGGCCAAGGACAAAACTTGGACATCATTATAAGTGGATCAAAGCAGGCTATAAAGTCCTTTGGGAGAGGAAGGATATGTGCTATATCTTAAAAAAAAAAAAAAAAAAAAAAAAGTTCTTAAAACAGCTTGAACCACTAGCAAATCATGAAGATGATAATGGAAAAATGAGAAAGGTACTGAAAAGGAGGAATAAAAAACATGGCAACCAGAGAGAAAGGGAGAAAGAGAGAGGAAAGAAGAGACAAAGATGAGGACATGGATAGAGAGAAAAGAAAAGAAGGCGGGCTACTCCTGCCCAGAACTCTTGTTTCCATTCGACTGCCCAACTCCTTATCAAAAACATCATTTTAGTCCTTCCATCTTTCCTGCCAGTATTTCCCATATAACAGTTGAAATGTACCACACTCACTGAGACAGATATAGCCAGTCTACAGCAGTGACATAAAGAGGAGACACGAGTAACTCACCAAATGCAAAGTTTTTAGATACTGATTAAGATCAAGACAGTGTATTAGAAGCCAAAGATGAAATGAGGTACAGGAGGCTAATCATTCATTTAAATAATTTAAAACCTCACTACAGATTAGTCAAGGCAAACAGAAAAAGAAATAAGGCTCAATTAAAAATCATATGAAGATCACCAAATTAAAGATCAGAGAATAAATGCTATACTCATTCAAATGAAGGAGAAATGCTCTAAAGGCTGAAGTGACTGAGAAGCAAAAATAATAGAGTGGGGGATAATGTAGACTCAGAAATGCTTAATTTCTGATCCGGGCTATGCCCTTGAATTTCTTTTTAATCCTCCAATCCCAATTCTAAATCTATTAAATGTATAAAATAATAACAACAGCTACACCACATTAAGTTTCTTAGGAGAATCAAGTGAGATGATGCATATAAAAGTATTTTGTCAACAATAATAAAAATAAAAAGAGTTAACTAAGGAAACATGAAGTAGACCAAACTTCTCCCTACTCCTCCAACTAAGTAGAACTAAAAATCCTGGAAATTATACATAAAGCAGACGTAAGAAGATTCAGAGAGGTGGACAGAAGTAGAAAGACTGGTTAGGGACCTCAGAAATTGAGGAACATTAGGTGATGAGTTCCCTGGTGGGTATTTGTTTGTTTGTTTGTTTGCTTTGTTCTTTTTGGCTTCTTATATCCCAGAGTAGGTAGAAGACTAACAACCAGGTAAAGCTAAAGCAGACAAGGTCAAAGAAAAGCTCCTTCTCTCTAGCCACAGGACTAGAGAGGGGCAACCTACCAGGACAGCAAACTTTTAGATAGTAATAATCCCACTCCAGACAACACCACAGGCAAAAAATAGAAACCCCACAACTACACCATCAGAAAAGGCTGAGTGGGAAGCCTAGATTTCCACCCTCATCAGGCAGTTAACAAGGCCCGCCACTATGGGTGTCAGTGGAAGTCATATGGGGATCCTGGATTTCAACTCCCATAAAGTGGTAGGGAGAGCACGGTAGTATCAGAGAAGGCCCAATGAGAAGTCAGATTCAAGAAGCTGAGTCAACCCCAGGCAAGATAAACTCAAAGAAATCTATACCAAGACACATCATAATTAAATTCCTGAAAACTAAAGGTAATGAAAAAAGTCTTCAAAGCAGCCAGAGAAAAATGGTATCTCACCTACAGAAAAAGAACAATTCAAACAATAGCAGATATTTCATCAAAAACTATGGAAAACCAAAGGAAATTATGCAATATCTTTCAAGTGCTGAAAGAAAAGAATAGTAGGCCCCAAATTTTATACCCAGCAAAATTATCCTTCGGAACTAAAGCAGAAATCAAGACATGTCTTAGATATGTTCAACAGAATGTCTTGAGACATTCAAGATGAAGGAACACTAAGAGAATTTGTCAGCAACAGACCTACCCTAGGGAATGTCTAAAAGATGCTTTCTAAATAGAAAGGAAATGATAAATGAATGAATCTTGGAACATCAGAAAGGACAAATAATAAAAAGAGAGAAAAAATGAGTAAGTACAGTAGGCTTTCTTACTCCTTCTGAGGCTTCTAAATTATATTTGATGATCAAAGCAAAAGTATAATATTGTGTGACACAGAATTCAATATACACAGAGAAAATTTTTAAGACAATTATAGTATCAACAGAAGAGGGTAAAGAGACATAACAAAGGTAAGATTTCTACACTTCATTTGGTAAACTGTTGATAGCAGTAGATCTTTGCAGTGATGGAATAATTCTACATATTGACTGTGATAATGGTTACAGGAATCTAATCTAGGGGTGTTATACATAGTGAATCATGGAATACTCCATCAAAAACTAATGATGTACTATATGATGAATGACATAACATAATTAAAATAAATAAAAACACACAAATACATTGTACCAATGTCGGTTTCCTGATTTTGATATTGTACTGTATTTATGTAAGAAGTTCTGTCTGGGGGAAACGGTGAATTGTGCACAGGATTCTTTAAACTATCTTTGCAATTTTCTGTTAATTCTATAATTTCAAAATAAAGCTTTTAAAGAAAGCTAACTGAGGATACATACCAAAAACCTATTCAAAGAAGGTGGCAACTGGCCAGGGATTTAGATGTATTGCTGAGTTTTAAGTACAAGCAAAAAATATAGGTCAGCTGAGGTCCTGATGTGTTCACAGGACAATCTTGGTAGGAAGAGAATATTCGAGTGAAGGAGCAGAGGACAATGAGATACAGCGACAGGTTGGGATAGGCTCTGGAGAGCCTTGATGGCTGATCTCTGTAACTTGTAACTATTCTGTAGTCAATAGAAATCTTAGAAATAAGTCCAAAAAAAAAAAAAAAGAAAAAAGTCCAACATGAACAATTTTCACTAACAGTATGGTAAGACTTAAGTTTAACAAATAACACTAAAATAACAAAATAACACTAAATATAGGAACATAACTAACATGGTTAGAAAAACAAAACACCACATTATTTTGGGCATGCTCCAGTAAGCACTGAGATTAAGGAAAGCACAGACTACAGACTGAGACAATAAAAGGGAACACTCATGATGGGATAAAGCAGTGCCCCATTCAACCACAGAAGCAGTAATATCGCTGGAAAGCAGGTAGCATCAGTGTTTTCTTTTCCCTATGTCTCTTCTCCATATATGTCCAAATAACAAGACTCTCAGAGAGGAAATACCAGTAAACAAGATCAGTTTTTAAATAATAACAATAATAATAAATACTAGCTATTTGGAGAACATATGACATGGTAAAAGCAGTACAGGAAATCAGTTAAATGTGGGCTATACCATTTACTAGGTATGTGACTCAGATTAAATAATTTAACTTTTAATGCCTCAGTTTTTACCTTTATAAAAATGAGATGATATCAACCTCACATGGTTATTGTAAAAGTTAAATGAGATGATGTAGAAAGCAATTAAAGGAACAAAATAACTAGTGGCCTGTATAGTTTTGCATCTGGGTATATTATATCTCAGCTTTTTTAAAAATCTAAAGTCCACATAAATGTAAACCCCATGAATTTTTTAAGGGATGAAAGAAAGCAAGTGTGAAATTTCTTTGTAAATTAGAGTGATATTTAAATTTTTCACAAAGCCAAAAATCAGAAGAAGTCTAATTTAGAGATCATTAAAGCCTGCCTCATCTGTCAGTCTTTAATAAATGATCATCAATATAAAAAAGCAAGCACTATTCAGAGTAACCAAAGTCATTTGGGCTGAGTTTTGTGTGCTAAATTACCTTTCATTTGCCCCTAGACTCATAAATGGAAAACAAAAATTTCAGAAAAATCTCTAACCTTATTATCTCATATTATAGGAATGGGAACAGTCACAGTTATTTTGACCTGCTTAAATATTTGGATACAGTCCAGAAAGGAGGCATAATACTACATTTTCCTATATTATCTTCTTTATTAGTGTTTGAATTAAAAAAACATAAATGAAATTTCAATAGGAGATAACTACAATTTTTTCTAAATTTGCAATTCATTGTTGACTCTCTTGAAACCCATGATTCATTTCTGGGAAATAAATGTCAAAAGGATACAATGAAGTAAAATCAGATATTCTTAAGGTTTAAAAAGGTTTATTTAGTCCATCTCAATTAGAGCCATCAGAGATATTTTTAAATGAAAAGCACATTTTTATGGATATTAGAGTTAGATTGATTCTATTTTTTACAACCGGCAATATACACGAGATCTTTTAAAGAGCTGCCATTTGGCCCTAATATTTGGGTTGGACATAATTTAAATATCCAGTAGTAGAAGAATGACTGACTAGACTGTGGCACAACAGTATGATGATACAATCACTTAAAAATGGGGAGGCGAACCATAAGAGACTATGGACTCTGAAAAACAACCTGAGGGTTTTGAAGGGTCAGGGGTGGGAGGCTGGGGGAACAGGTGGTGGGTAATAGGGAGGGCACGTTTTGCATGGAGCACTGGGTGTTGTGCAAACAATGAATACTGTTACGCTGAAAAAATAAATAAATTAAAAAAAAATAAAATAAAATAAAATAAATGTTTAGTTGTGTGAAGAAATACTCAAAGCATTATTTTAAAGATAAAAACCTACATGCAAAAAGTATACACACTGTATGATCCCAATTTTACTTAAAAATTATTGTCTATAAAAAAAAATATGAGAGCTATCTTTGGGTTATAAAATTCCATGCAATGAAATTACATGTTACATTCTAAATTTTCTACAATGAGCATGTATCATCTTTACAATTAAAAAAATGTAAGCAATCCATATTACTACTCAAAAGATTCGGAAACCACTAACTTAAGTCCTGTCCTAGAACTCACTGGCTAGAACTCCTTCTGGGTAGGGTAGAAAGAATGGTGACAAACCGTCATAGGACTCCAACTCCAGTTCAAATGCAGTCATCACAAAGTTCTAGGCTTGCTATCCAACTGTTCAAAACCTCTGAATATAAGCTGTTCCAGTGTATCATCAAACCCCAGCTCCTCTCTCTAAGTGTCTGTGTACATTTCTGTAATTCAGAAACACATTTACTTTTTATTGTATTACTGTCTATTTGCCTATCTCCAGATGGGATAACCAAATTAGATGATAAAATCTCTTCAAGTAGCTCCATTCTGAGAGACTTGGAGATAAACAAGCACTTCTACAAGAAGAATAGTCCTTGAATTCCTAGAAATTAAGGAAATTAAAATTCTAATACTTTCAATGTGAAAAAAAGGTACTCTTATGGGAATTGGAAAATATTTCATGAATTCAGGTTCACATAATGTAGGTAAATCTGTAGCAAATAAGACTATTTTGGTTTATTAAAAACAGCTATATGTTCTCTAATACCATTATTAAGTATAACAAATGCATAGATTTTTTAATTCTACTATGTTCTTCCTATACTTAACTGATCAAATAAGCTAGTGCTATATCTACTTAATGTCTGATATCATGAAAAATGTAAATCTGTGTTTATCCATATTGGAAAATTATTCTGACAAATTGTATTTCAACAGTAACTATGTCAGCTTCAAGACAATTTCCAATATCTTTACGTAACTTAAAGCTTTGGACTAACACTGAATTTAGTTAATTAATGGGCAGTCATTAGCTACTGCATTATTTCTAAGTAAGACAGAATATTAAAACACTTTACTAAACATAAGTTTGTACGCTTTTGCTGCTTATTTTAGTTTGCTACAGAGAGGCTAATATACTTGAATCTGTTAATGAATGAATTCAGTTTTGCCACTTTGAAATGTGTATGAATAAGGAAAACTACAAAGTTTTGGAAAAAAATTTTATTTGTCATGGTCAAAGCTGACTAAGATTTGGTGGACCTATTTTAGGGTTTTCATATAGAACTTTAGTAACAGGTATTACATTAATACAGAACTACAATTTGGTTTTCCCTGTTAAAAATGGCAATTTTTTCTGGGATTCTTGGTCTACTCTCAAGAAGAGGTATAAAAGATTATTATTTACCCTCTTGAAGTCTGCCCAGATAGCAAAGATTCTGTACCTTAATCAAAAAGCTTTCTACTGGCTATGTTGACTTTATTATGTCCTTGATTATTTAAGAAAAGAAACATCTCTCCTTAGAAAAAAGGTTTCTTTAGAACCATGTTGCCTCCAATTTTTGCTTTTATAATCTTTATTGTTGCTTTGATTAAATAGATAACCAAGTACTACTTCATGGTTATGAACCTTTAAGTATGCAAATCTCTTAACAACCTTTGATATTTTACATTCCTAAAATTGAATCCTAAATGATATCTTTTGCGCACAGATCTTACTTTTAGATTTCCAAGAGGGACCCGGGAAAATCACAAAGGACTTGTTCTTTGACCTTGTAAAAACAGAAGTGCTAGAAATATTTAGGTTTAGTTGACAGATTACTATTGATGAGTTAGCAAATCAGAAGAGATGCTTAGCCTTCCCTAGATTAAATCTGGAAAATGTGGTGTTTCAGAAATTGTATGCTATAAGAGAAGATCCAAGAAAACTGTAATGTCCTCGCTGTCCATGATAGATTTCCATTTATCAGGGTTTTGGTGCTGATTTGCCTTATATTACATAAGAGTACAGTGTCATCCATCATAATTTCTGCTATTATTTAAAGTGTTAACTTGGCCACAACTCTACTTCTTTAAGTTAAATCTTCCAAAACAGTGGTTTTCACCTAGGGATTCACATCACTTATCCATTTAATTTTATTAATATAAAGATGTTTAGGACTAACTCCAGACCTGTAGAATCTCTTTACTTGATATATTATGTGATATGTTATATCAGGATTAGTGTGATAGCTAAAGATATATCTTTTAAAGATTTTATTTATTCATTTGACAGACAGAGAACACAAGTAGGCAGAGAGGCAGGCAGAGAGAGAGAGGGAGCAGGGTAGAAGCAGGCTCCCCGCTGAGCAGAGAGCTCAATGCGGGACTCGATCCCAGAACGCTGGGATCATGACCTGAGCCAAAGGCAGCGGCTTAACCCACTGAGCCACCCAGGCGCCCCGCTAAAGATATTTTTATCTGTAAAGACTGTGTTTGTCCATTTTTATAAATTAGAGGTAATATGCATTCTTCTTTGGAAATATAGTTAACATTTTTAGACTAAATATTTATAAAAAAATTTTAATTGACTTTTATGTTTTCCATGCCACAGAAACAACCAAATTATAGTTACCTTATTATCATAATAAACCCTCATTAGGTATCCCACTTTTATTTTTTTTTCCATTTTATTTATTTTTTCAGCGTAACAGTATTCATTCTTTTTGCACAACACCCAGTGCTCCATGCAAAACGTGCCCTCCCCATTACCCACCACCTGTTCCCCCAACCTCCCACCCCTGACCCTTCAAAACCCTCAGGTTGCCCCAACCTCCCACCCCTGACCCTTCAAAATCCTCGCCTCCCCAATGTCCATAGCCCGCTCCCCCTCTCCCAATCCCACCTCCCCCCAGCAACCCCCAGTTTGTTTTGTGAGATTAAGAGTCATTTATGGTTTGTCTCCCTCCCAATCCCATCTTGTTTCATTTATTCTTCTCCTATCCCCCTACCCCCCCATGTTGCTTCTCCATGTCCTCATATCAGGGAGATCATATGATAGTTGTCTTTCTCCGATTGACTTATTTCACTAAGCATGATACGCTCTAGCTCCATCCACGTCGTCGCAAATGGCAAGATTTCATTTCTTTTGATGGCTGCATAGTATTCCATTGTTTATATATACCACATCTTCTTTATCCATTCATCTGTTGATGGACATTTAGGTTCTTTCCATAGTCTGGCTATTGTAGACATTGCTGCTATAAACATTCGGGTACACGTGCCCCTTCGGATCACTATGTTTGTATCTTTAGGGTAAATACCCAGTAGTGCAATTGCTGGGTCATAGGGTAGTTCTATTTTCAACATTTTGAGGAACCTCCATGCTGTTTTCCAGAGTGGTTGCACCAGCTTGCATTCCCACCAACAGTGGAGGAGGGTTCCCCTTTCTCCACATCCTCGCCAGCATCTGTCATTTCCTGACTTGTTAATTTTAGCCATTCTGACTGGTGTGAGGTGATATCTCATTGTGGTTTTGATTTGTATTTCCCTGATGCCGAGTGACGTGGAGCACTTTTTCATGTGTCTGTTGGCCATCTGGATGTCTTCTTTGCAGAAATGTCTGTTCATGTCCTCTGCCCATTTCTTGATTGGATTGTGTGTTCTTTGGGTGTTGAGTTTGCTAAGTTCCTTATAGATTTTGGATACTAGCCCTTTATCTGATATGTCGTTTGCAAATATCTTCTCCCATTCTGTCAGTTGTCTTTTGGTTTTGTGAACTGTTTCCTTTGCTGTGCAAAAGCTTTTGATCTTGATGAAATCCCAATAGTTCATTTTTGCCCTCGCTTCCCTTGCCTTTGCCATTGTTCCTAGGAAGATGTTGCTACGGCTGAGGTCGAAGAGGTTGCTGCCTGCATTCTCCTCAAGGATTTTGATGGATTCCTTTCTCACATTGAGGTCCTTCATCCATTTGGAGTCTATTTTCGTGTGTGGTGTAAGGAAGTGGTCCAATTTCATTTTTCTGCATGTGGCTGTCCAATTTTCCCAGCACCATTTATTGAAGAGGCTGTCTTTTTTCCATTGGACATTCTTTCCTGCTTTGTCGAAGATTAGTTGATCATAGAGTTGAGGGTCTATTTCTGGGCTCTCTATTCTGTTCCACTGATCTATGTGTCTGTTTTTGTGCCAGTACCATGCTGTCTTGATGATGACAGCTTTGTAATAGAGCTTGAAGTCCGGAATTGTGATGCCACCAACTTTGGCTTTGTTCTTCAATATTCCTTTGGCTATTCTAGGTCTTTTCTGGTTCCATATAAATTTTAGGATTATTTGTTCCATTTCTTTGAAAAAAATGGATGGTATTTTGATAGGGATTGCATTAAATGTGCAGATTGCTTTAGGTAGCATAGACATTTTCACAATATTTATTCTTCCAATCCAGGAGCATGGAACATTTTTCCATTTTTTTGTGTCTTCCTCAATTTCTTTCATGAGTACTTTATAATTTTCTGTGTACAGATTCTTAGTCTCTTTGGTTAGGTTTATTCCTAGGTATCTTATAGTTTTGGGTACAATTGTAAATGGGATTGACTCCTTAATTTCTCTTTCTTCAGTCATGTTGTTGGTGTACAGAAATGCAACTGATTTCTGTGCATTGATTTTATATCCTGACACTTTACTGAATTCCTGTACAAGTTCTAGCAGTTTTGGAGTGGAGTCTTTTGGGTTTTCCACATATAGTATCATATCATCTGCGAAGAGTGATAGTTTGACTTCTTCTTTACCAATTTGGATGCCTTTAATTTCTTTTTGTTGTCTGATTGCTGAGGCTAGGACTTCTAGTACTATGTTGAATAGCAGTGGTGATAATGGACATCCCTGCCGTGTTCCTGACCTTAACGGAAAAGCTTTCAGTTTTTCTCCATTGAGAATGATATTTGCGGTGGGTTTTTCATAGATGGCTTTGATAATATTGAGGTATGTGCCCTCTATCCCTACACTTTGAAGAGTTTTGATCAGGAAGGGATGCTGTACTTTGTCAAATGCTTTTTCAGCATCTATTGAGAGTATCATATGGTTCTTGTTCTTTCTTTTATTAATGTGTTCTATCACATTGATTGATTTGCGGATGTTGAACCAACCCTGCAGCCCTGGAATAAATCCCACTTGATCGTGGTGAATAATCCTTTTAATGTACTGTTGAATCCTATTGGCTAGTATTTTGGCGAGAATTTTTGCGTCTGTGTTCATCAAGGATATTTGTCTGTAGTTCTCTTTTTTGGTGGGATCCTTGTCTGGTTTGGGGATCAAGGTGATGCTGGCCTCATAAAATGAGTTTGGAAGTTTTCCTTCCGTTTCTATTTTTTGGAACAGTTTCAGGAGAATAGGAATGAGTTCTTCTTTAAATGTTTGGTAGAATTCCCCTGGGAAGCCGTCTGGCCCAGGGCTTTTGTTTGTTTGGAGATTTTTGATGACTGTTTCAATCTCCTTACTGGTTATGGGCCTGTTCAGGTTTTCTATTTCTTCCTGGTTCAGTTGTGGTAGTTTATATGTCTCTAGGAATGCATCCATTTCTTCCAGATTGTCCAATTTGTTGGCGTAGAGTTGCTCATAGTATGTTCTTATAATTGTCTGTATTTCTTTGGTGTTAGTTGTGATCTCTCCTCTTTCATTCATGATTTTATTGATTTGGGTCCTTTCTCTTTTCTTTTTGATGAGTCTGGCCAGGGGTTTATCAATCTTATTGATTCTTTCAAAGAACCAGCTCCTAGTTTCATTGATTTTTTCTATTGTTTTTTTGGTTTCTATTTCATTGATTTCTGCTCTGATCTTTATGATTTCTCTTCTCCTGCTGGGTTTAGGGTTTCCTTCTTGTTCTTTCTCCAGCTCCTTTACGCGTAGGGTTAGGTTGTGTACTTGAGACCTTTCTTGTTTCTTGAGAAAGGCTTGTACCGCTATATATTTTCCTCTCAGGACTGCCTTTGCTGTGTCCCACAGATTTTGAACTGTTGTGTTTTCATTATCATTTGTTTCCATGAATTTTTTCAATTCTTCTTTAATTTCCTGGTTAACCCATTCATTCTTTAGAAGGATGCTGTCTAGTCTCCATGTATTTGGGTTCTTTCCAGCTTTCCTCTTGTGATTGAGTTCTAGCTTCAGAGCATTGTGGTCTGAAAATATGCAGGGAATAATCCTAATCTTTTGAGGTATCCCACTTTTAAAAGTTAAGTCAAACACAGCCAATATAAATCTCCTGTTGCCTACAGATAATTTTCTGATGTTTTCCTAAAAATACCCGCAACCAGCTACAGGCTAGAATACTTCATCTTTAACAAAGAAATCTCAGAACCCTTTGGAAAAGGATTTTGGCAGGTCCTTTTGGGTACAGGACTCTGATGCATCACTTAACAACTTTGAGGCAGTACTATTAGAATAAGTATGGATTTCTAGAAAAATACTGAAAGCGGATGAGTTCATGAGACTGATAACCCAAGATGAAGCCAGAACAAGAATTAATTAGAGAGGACTAAATGAACTGGTGAATGATTGTAATTTTTTACTGGAATACTGCTCATGTTTAGTTCTATTTCTGAATATATAAGGAAATGCTTTCCAGTCACACTTCCGTAGACATTAACCAAAACTGAATGCTATTAGAGAAGTTTACCCTATATACTGTTTTCAGTCCCCAGTAGAAATGAAGAGTAAGATACAAAGAGAGTAACTTTCTATATTTTCTCCCATTAGATCAAGATCAGAGGATCTTATTTTACTGTATTTTACTGTGAAGAGCATTTATATAGTATCTACCATTTGCCATTCTAAGTACTTTACACATTGTACCTTATTTAATTTTCCTATCAACCCTGTGAAAGAAGAAACAGACCCCAAGAAGTTAGGTAGCTTCTCAAGGCCACACATACGATAGATGACAGAGTTGGGATTTGAAACAGACTATCTGGCCTCAGAGTCCACACAGTATTAACCACTACACTCTTCTACCTACTAGTCAACAATACCAGCCTGGTGGTCTGTCTTTCCGTATCTTTTTCCATGCTCAAGAACATAATAGTTTTTATTTCATATAAAAAGAGATATAAAAAGACTTTTGATACTATGTAACATTTGTTCACTTATAAAATTCCAACTGAGACTAAAACAGTCTTTTCATATTTTTCTATAATTACATAGTCAAACACATGTACAGAGTCCTAAAGACAGCTCTGCTAGGATCACTGCTCTCAGTTATCCCTCGCACAAAATTTATTGCCAGTCTCTGGAGAAGGACTGGCCCTCTTCCCTGTCCATAGGGATGGCAAAGAAACATCAGTTTCTTGTTTCCCCTATTGTCCTCATTCCAGCAACTCATGAGAAACTCTTGCATGTAACACATCTGGAAGAGAACTTTTTTTTCCCAAAAGTTGCTAGCATGTGCCAAGAAAGTCTCCAGGCCATACCAATTACCACCAAATTCCTGCATTATTCTTCAAGATCCGAAATGTCATGCATTCTCCCAGGACTGCTGGTCTTTTACTGATTTGTATAAATATCCAAGGATATTCCAATTCTCCTTCCATTACTACAAGACCACCACAACAGATCCTAACTTCAGGAGAAACAGAATCTAACTTCAGGAAATTCACTTTCAATTCACGTTTGGTCATTGTTTACACTGAAAAATGGTTTTCAATTGAACTTACCGTGGTTTTCACAAAACTATAACTTTTCCATGGTTTCAAAGAGACTAAACTTATATATTCTGAGTATCCTTCAAAGTTTCTACTAATCTATCCATCCCTTCTGAATTCACCCTCATTCAAAATTTAAAATAGCTTTTCCTTTCCTTTTTCAGGGCTACTGCACAAATCGAGAATTTACAGCAATATTTTCCCCATCTCCCAGAATGCCTCACCAAATCTAGAAAAAAAAATGAAAATTCCAAAACACTTTTTTTTCACTTAAAGAATAAGAAATGATGAAATAGAACACTATCCTAAATTCATTCTTGTAGATGAACTCACAGTCAACAATAGAAATGAATGGCTCTTGCAACATTCATCTGGCTGGATCTATCAAGAAGAGAACAAACACTAAATGCTTATCAAAAGGAGAATAACAAGGACTCCAAAGGGTATTTAAAGTTCCTCACAAGGCAATAAATAGCTAGCATTAAAGCTCTCAAATCTAAATCAAGGAAAATTTTAGACTTAGCCTCATCCAAACAATGTGAAATTTCCCATTTTTAGGTGTCTGACTGTAGACCAGCCAATCCCTACATGGGTTACTTGACAAGATGATTTGGGGTCCCTTCAAACTGTGAGAGTCTGTCAATCTCTTATTTAGCTCTCTTTGACTATCCCACCAACAGTAATCTTTCCCTGTTCTGAAAACTTTTACTATGCAATGCCTATACTATTTGCTGTTTATAGACCATCGCTGAAGTTGCTGCGTGGAACAGTTTTGTCTTCCTGTTTAGACTATAATAATATTAAAGACAACATCATGACTTTTTAATAATTTCTTGGCATCTAACTGGCACAACACTTTACACATACTACTAAACATCATTAAGTATGAGAGAGGGAGCATTTTCCCTCCCCAATACCCTATAATCTACATAAATGAGAGAGAAACCCTTTTGGTTTTGATAGGATTTTTAAATATGTTTATTAGCAATCTAAGGTATACTAATCTTGTGCTGTGGGCTGAAGTTTAATCACACTGGGCAAAGATGTTAATTTAGATTACTCTGACCTATGTCATATGGGATAGATACTGGTATTCAGAAGCAACTTTAATCTCTGTTTGATGAGGCTGACCGAGTATTCTGTTACAGAGAGGGGACCAGTTAAAGACTTAAGGAGGAGGGCAGGTTCGAATGAATAGCTGAGTACCTTGGGTGAGGAAAGGCTGCCCTCTGAGCTATTATGAAGGCAGGAAATGGAAGCAGAAATCATGCACAGGCTTTTAGTAAGCAAAATGGAAAAGCAGTGTCTTGTTTTGCTTTAGCTGTTCTGAATGCTGTTCTGCATGCAAAATTGTTCCGTTCTTCATCTCTGCATCTCAGGTTACTGAAAGTCAGGGCAAACTGCAAACCAAATTCCTTCCCTAATTGAGTCTAAGCCCCTACAAATGTACATATTAAAAACACTCTCCATGTCAGCAGTGCTCCCCTTACTGGTGCCACATCACAGATCCTTGCCCAACTGTATCATGACTTGTTGCTCATAGAGCAGAACCTTTATAATTTAACAAACTATGCTGTACACTCTTACGCCACCAGTGTTCCATCCACAGAAACCATTCCTGAGGTTGAAAAGCTTTTTGATGGAGTTAGCTTCCAGTAGAAAATATTTTTTTATATTCAAAGGAAACAATAAAATTACTCGTAAAAGTTCTTACATGAATTCAGGAAAAGTGATGGCTGTTTGTACTCACATTAATCAACTATCATACATAATGTGGTCACCTTAGAAGCAAGTGTTCTGCAGAAACCTGGCATAAGGCTGTCCCTTTTTCCGCAATCTCTCTCCCTCTCTCCCTCCCTCTCCCTCTTTTTGTTTTTTTCTGCAGAGAAAATGATACAGTGTATCCTTGATGCTTTAGGTCCTTGTATTCAGAAAATTACAAGGTTGGCAAATCCACTCACAAGAAACACAAAGATGGGAGCACCTGGGTGGCTCAGTGGGTTAAGTCTCTGCCTTGGGCCAGGGTCCTGGGATCGAGTCCCTCATGGGACTCTCTGCTCAGCAGGGAGCCTGCTTCCTGCCTCCCCCAGTCTGTCTCTCTGCCTACTTGTGACCTCTGTCTGTTAAATAAATAAATAAAATCTTGAAAAAAACACACAAAGATGTAGTATATAGAAGGTTGACATTCCTTTGTTACTCCTTTCTCGCTGTGATAATTTTATAATACATGAATTCTTGCAGATGTATTTGTTATTCTTTGCTAGTTTTGTACATGCAGGATATAGAAGCCATTTAAAGAAGATGAGCCTTCAAATGCAGTTTTAAGCAAATGTGGAATTAGCAAATTTTCATAAATATTTATTTTAAAATATTTTTACAGAAAATTCAATTATTTTTAAAATAATATTTACTATATAGAATGTTATAAGATTATATAATACATATGAAGTCACATGTAGAGAATGGAATTTTGTTCCCATCCCTTTGCTTTCTTCTTCCTGTACCCTACTCTTTCCCCAACTCCAAAGCTTCTACCCATTTGATATAATGCTACTCTGGGTGCTGAAACATTGCAATTCTAACCAACTTTCCATGTTTAACCCTTTTAAAATATAAAGCCATATCAATGGCCCCAAAAGTTCTCTGTTTTCCAGATTAAAAACATATTTTAGTCCCGGGGCACCTGGGTGTCTCAGTGGGCTAAGCCTCTGCCTTTGGCTAGGGTCATGATCTCAGAGTCCTGAGATCGAGCCCCACATTGGGCTCTCTGCTTGGCGGGGAGCCTGCTTTCCCCTCTCTCTCTGTCTGCCTCTGTGATCTCTCTCTCTCTCTGTCAAATAAATAAATAAAATCTTTAAAAAAAAATCAACACATATTTTAGTCCTTCAATTCTCATATGCAACAATGTTTTGTTGGACAGCTACTCTAGTTTCTAGTTGCTTTCCCCTGAAGATGTTCTGCTTCACTTAGAGCCTATTAAAGTGTGGCTCCAAAAGCTGAAAATAACATTCCAGGTGTGTTTCAAACAAAACAGAATGGAGTGATCATCTCCTTCATCCAGTACGAAACTATTCATGCAGCCTTGGCTTTTTCTGAATGACCACCTTGCGGTGCCCTCCTACACACACACACACACACACACACACACACACACACACCCCTTACAAACTTTTCCCATCTTGTACTTAAGAGTTATTGCAGATTTAAGAACAGTGCAATATACCCAAAATAAAATTTTCTTGGATAAAGCCAATTCATGACCCTGTAGAGAGCCATCAGAATCTTGATTCACTGATTCTATTCATTAACTAGTAAACAGAAATATAACATATACAATAAATATAAAATAAAATCTTTATTCAATGAAAAAGCTAAGAACACAAAGAGCAACAAGGGCAGCAATCGTCTCTCCTCACTAATTCATTTTTCACTGTACTTCATATTCAGTCAATTATCTATTTATTCATCTTTTTACTCAATTCATTGTCTTTCACCATGTATAAACAGTGACTAAGATGTCAATGATATAAACAATGTTAAAAAAAAAAAAAGAAATAGTTACAAGCAATGAATTATTTTCCAATTCCCAAATGCACCATCCTCTCTAGCCTTCAGGCTTTTGCAAACTTTGTTCTCTACCCACATGACCCACCTTCCAAGCCACCTGCATCAGACTCTTTTGTCTCAGCTGATATACCACTTTTTATGGGAGACTTTCCTTGATCACCCAAATCTGGGTGAGCTATCCCTTTCCTAGGATTCAAAAATACCCTGTACTTCCCCTATTATAACAGTCACTGTACTTTATTATAATTTCTTCTTTACTTGTCTTTAATACTCACCAGATTGCAAGCCTTTGGAAACACCATTAGTCATGGGTATCATTACATCATGCCAAGCCTCAAACAGCCAATAAATGCAGAAAGAAATATTAAGGACCAGAGCAAGAGATCTGGTTACCCACCATCCTTTTACAAGCTCCAGGGACTGATTCTATCATGCCTCACATCAGTGATTGAGCCCTAACCCTCTTTAATCATCCCTCATCCTCCAGACTTGTTCCCACATGCTCTCTAGATCTCCTAAGTGAGCAATCACAAATGTGTGACCTGCCAATATACAGAAATTAGGAGAATTCATACCAAAATGCAGGTTTCCAATTTCTCTTGGGGAAAAAAATTAAGGCCTGCTAATAAGGGAAATAATGAAAAAATACAAAAATAATCAGCTAGAGCTGAACAGTAGCTAATCCCTTAGACCTGCACAGTCCTTACTATAGCTTATTTACATACCTCCTTAATTCTTAGAGTTAACTGAAAAGGCAACATCTGTCCAAACATGACCTAGTCCTATCCATGTTCATGATCTCTTCCCCCAACCCTTCCACTGTGACCTCTGGGATCTCATATTGAGATCAAACTCCTATATACCTTCCTGTATCGTACAATAAATGTGTATACATTTTTCTAAACAGAAAACAAAATAAAACCTTTAATATTTTTGAAAGAAATAATGCTACCAGAAGTTAGGAAATACAGGATTACTTTTCAAGTTAAGTAAGAGAAAAGAACTCCCAAGCTAGCTAATTAAACAATTACAGCAGGAGAAATGGCAATCCTAGAACATATTAACTGTATTTTTATCCTGGAAAAAAATTCTAATGCTCAAGTGTAAATCTCAGGAGAAGATAGCAATAGGAGTAATAATGTTACAGTAGTCAACCCTAACGGAGAAACACTGGCACCATATCAAATCACCAAACTAAACTAAATAATCCCAAAGTGATGTCCTAACATAGCAAACTACATAACAGCACATTCATCATGACTTTGCATTACCACCACTAATCAGAACATCCCACAAAAATTAACTTTTACTTAAGAAGGAAAACAGATTGCAGGGTGAACAGGCAATATGGCATAGTTAATATTCCCTTGCAGTTCTAGAGCAAAGAATTGTATGTGCATGTATTCACAGCTGTTTATACATATATGTGTATCTTTGTCTATGTGTAAAACAATGTAACTTAAAGGAGTCAAAGCTAAATTACCTATAATCCCACATCTCTACTCTATAGAACTCCTACTACTCCCTTCCATTATTAAAACCAATCATAATGTTTAACTCTGATATCAAACCTGTGAAAGATAATGTACAAGCACATGGGCATGTGCAGGAGTCAAATTCATAAGAGAATACACGGAATAGCAATCCACGTGATGCCAATTTGGGAAGTAATTTAGACTTTTAAAACACACCACATACCAAAATAAATTCCAGATGTATTAAAGAGTTAAATTAAGAGGAAAAAACAAAAGCTCAAGCCATTAAAAACAAAAACAAGATCAAATATAAATATCCAAACAAAAAAAAACAATAAATCACAAAGAAGAAACAGACGATACTACATGGGAGTGGATACAATTGATCATTTAACCAAAAAAAAAGGAGGGGGAGCGGAGAAAGAAAGAAACTTAGGCATCACCTCCCAATAGAATAGAAGAATGAACAAGGGAAATGAGCACACAATTCACAAAAGAGAAATATATCTAGTGCATAAACACATGCTAAAATGTTTTTGGTCTTAATAGTGGTTAGAGAAATGTAAAATAATACAATGTCTGCTAAATTTTAAGAGACTGAAGAAAATAATAATACATTCCCCTGGCAAGAGAACAACAAAACAGAATCTCTCTGAAAGTATCAGTAAAATGTGAAAAATCAATTTGGAAAACATTTTTTTAATATGTAGAGAGCCTTAAAGATACTTATATTCTTTAACTCAATAACTTCATTTCTCGAGAATCTATCTTAAATGATCTTTTAATTTTTTTTTTAAAGATTTTATTTATTTATTTGACAGATAGAGATCACAAGCAGGCAGAGAGGCAGACAGAGAGGGAGGAGGAAGCAGGCTCCCTGCCAAGCAGAGAGCCCGATGCAGGGCTCGATCCCAGGATCCTGGGATCATGACCTGAGCTGAAGGCAGAGGCTTTAAGCCACTGAGCCACCCAGGCACCCCTATCTTAAATGATCCTAATATGGAAAAGTCTATGGGCACATAAATGGTGTTTTAATATTTTTTTAAAGACTGGAAATAATCTAAATATCCATTATTTAGTAAAAATAACTGAATAACATAGAGCATAATGACTCTCTAGACAAACATATTCTTTAAAAAAGACATCTACACAGAATATATAACATGAAAATACTTATAAGTAAATGTACAAAATAAGATCTATAATTGTACATACAGCATAATTAAGAATGTGTTTTTCAAAGTATCACCATGAAGACAAAAATTCTAGAGAAAAATAAGCAAAAATTAAATAATGATAATCTCTTACATTCTATTTAGTTTACCCTCTGCGTACCCAATATTACATCTCATAAGAAATTACAATAACTGGCCCCCAGGAATGAAGTCCTAGACAACAACTTCTTGATTCACACACTGGTTTCCCAATGATGGGAATGAGATAGGAACTAACTCCTTTAAACTGTCCTGCTGGAATAAACTGTTCCCTCATGAGTATATCCACTGACATATCTTTTTTAAATGTTGTATTACAGCATTTATTTAATTCTGACTTATTAGCTTATTAGCTCAACAGCAAATTACCAAACACAAAATTTGTCTCTCACACCAAATATTAATGCCCTTAACAAAAAGTACTCTATCTGCCAGCAGGTGGAGGTGCAGGGATTCTAAATATAGGAGCATATTCCTGGCCACCTGTCTTCATGCCCCTGAACTGGGGAAGGAACTAGGTAAGGTCATATAGTGTTTGTGTTGTTGTTATTTTAATATCACTTCCCCATCTCCTCTCGCCATCAAGATTCTGAGGCCTTGGTGAGAACCATGGTATAATTAAAATAAAATGAGTTTGGATTCAGACTGCTACCTGAGTCTGGTTCTTTTTATCCCTCCAACCTTAAACAAATTACTTTAGTCCTTAGAGCATCCTTCCCTATAAAAAAGATCTGTCTTACAGATTTATATATTTTTAAAGATTTTATTTATTTGACAGAGATAGTACAAGCAGGGGGAGCAACAGAGGGAAAGGGAGAAGCAGGCTCCCCGCTGAGCAGGGAGTCCAATGTGGGGCTCTATCCCAGGCCCCTGGGATCATGACCTGAGCCAAAGGCAGATGCTTAACTAACTGAGCCACCCAGATACCCCTTACAGATTTATATTAATATTTAATTAGCAAACATCGGTAAAACACCTAGAACAATTATCTCGGAACTCATTCAAATTGAAGTTTTAACTTCCCCTTAATAAAACTACTGAAGTGTCAACTACCATGTTAAGCACTGAAATATTGTTCTAGGGTATTATAAGCTAGTAAATAAAACAGATTTGTTCCGTTAAAGGACTTACAATTTTATGAGAATAAAAATGAAATAGTCACACTTATAAATAATCACACTTTAAACAGTCACACTTATAAATTTAGAATAACACTTATAATACAATAAAAGAAAAGTTGACAGTATTATTAAGTGGCATAAGGGATTGCTAAGGGCCAAGAAAGTTCTTTTTGAAAAGATGATATGTAAGCTGAAATCTAAAGGATAAACAGGAGATATCTAGGGTTACAATGGAGAAAAGAATGATACAGATGAAAGACAAGTGCATGTGTTAAGATTCAAAGACCAAAAAAAAAAAAGGTTGGAAGGTTTACCAAAAAAAAAAAAAAAAAAAAAAAAAGCCAGTGGCTGCAACTTTCTTTAAACAAAGAAAGTTGTACTTTGATTAAAAGGATAACAGGCTATCACACTGGCAAATATAGTCCATGACCCAAATCCACTCCATAGCCTGTTTTTGTACAGTCCTTGAGCTAAGAATGTTTTTTAACATTTTTAAGGATTGTACCCAATAAATAAATAAATAAATAAATAAATAAATAACACTACAAAACAAGATACCACTACACACCTATTAGGATGTCCCAAATACTGATAATACCAAATACTTATAAGGATATGGAGCAACAGGAATTTTCATTCATTACCAGTGGAAATATAAGATTGTATAGCCACTTTGGAAGACAGTTTGGTGCTTTCTTATGAAACTAAACATACTCTTACCATGTGCTCCTTGCTATCTACTCAATAGAGTCGAAAACTTATATCCACACAAAAACCTGCACATAAGTGTTTACAGCAGCTTTATTCATCATTGCCAAGGTTTGAAAGCAACCAAGATATCCTCCAGTCGGTAAATACACTGTAATACATTCAGACAATGGAGTATCATTCAACAGTAAAAGGAAATGAACTATCGAGCCAGGAAGAACATGGAGGAACCCAGATGCATATGACTGAGTTAAAACAACCAATCTGAAAGGACTATATACTTTGTGACTACAGTTACAGGACATTCCAGAAAAGGCAGAACTGTGGAGACAAGAAGACAACCAGCAGTTGCAGGGATGGGTGCGTAGGAGGGAGTAAATAAGCAGAGGACTTCTAGGGCAGTGAAAATACTCTGTGAAATGTACTATAATGGTAGATATATGCTATTATATATTTGTCCAAACCCACAGACTATACACCAAGAGTGAACCACACTGTAAACTATGGACTTCGGGTGATTATGGATTAATATACGTTCATCAATTTTACCAAAGGTACCACTCTTGTGTGGGATTCTGATAATGGGGGTGGCTATGCATGTGTGGGGGTAGGGAATATATGAGAAATCTCTGTACTTTTCTATTTTGCTGTGAACCTAAAACTGCTCTAAACAAACAAAAAAAAAGTCTTAGAAAAATCAACTAATAAAAAACAAAACAAAAACTTCAACTTCCAGAAAAATAGGTGTATTTTTTCCTCTCTACCTAAGTATAGCTAAAACCTCTAGACATTACACAAACAATCAGTGAGCAGGAGGAAAGGCAGCAGACCATCTGGGGACCCAACAAACAACATGGCAGTGAGTTCCCTGGGTTTTATTTTGACTCATATATACCACAATGAATACTAGGGAAGCCAGCAACATGGAAAAGCCAACAAAAGCAGACAAAAAAAAAAAAAAAAAAAAAAGTCCAAAAAGTTCCCTGTCTCTAGCCAAAGGACCAGCAAAGGGGCAGTCTACCAAGACAGAAAACTTTCACACAGTACCCACCCTATTCCCGCCAAACACCATTAAAAAAATTTTAAAATGTAGCCCATCCACCACCACCTCATCAAAGGCCTAATGAGCAGTCAATATTTACACTCCCTCCAGACTATAATGAGGTGCCCTAATTCTTCTCCCCCTCCTTTAGAGATGCCGTCAGAAAAGGGAGTAGGGAGCCAGAGCTTTAATGTCCACCAGGCACTAACTAGGAACCTCTACACGATGTCAATGGAGACCATGTGAGAGAATGGAAAGGAGACACAGACAAATTCACAGTAATAACTGGAGATTCAACACCCCTATCTCAAAACTGATGAAGAAGTAAACAGGAAATCAGCAAGGATAAAGAAGAACTCAACAAGGCCATCAATCACCAAGATCACATTCATAGAACATTCCTCACAATTACAGCAAAATACCCATTCCTTTTAAGTATCCACAGAATATATCAAAGATAGACCATATTCTGGACCATAAAATACATGTCAACCAATTTAAAAGAATTAAAATCAGAGGCACCTGGGTGGCTCAGTCATTAAGTGTCTGCCTCTGGCTCAGGTCACGGTCCCAGGACCCTGGGATGGAGTCCCGCACTGGGTTCCCTGCTCTGCAGGAAGCCTGCTTCTCCCATTCCCACTCCCCCTGCCTGTGTTCCCTCTCTTGCTGTCTCTCTCTCTGTCAAATAAATAAATAAAATCTTAAAAGATAAAAAATTAAAGAACTGAAATCATACAGTGCGAGCTTTGCAAACTTGGAAACTAAGCAAAATACTTCCAAACAACACATAGGTCAAGAGAAATTCTCAAAGGAAATTTAAAAATATACTGAACTGAATGAAAACGTAAAGAACATCAAAATTTGTGGGACAAAACTAAAACAGTGGGAAAATTCATAGTAGTAAATGAACACATTAGAAAAGAAGAAAAAAAATTGCAGATCAATAATCTAAGCTCTTACCCTCAAGAAACAAAAAGAGCAAAATAAACACAAAGAAGTAAAAGAAAGGAAATAATAAGGATAAAAGCACAAATCAATTAACTTGAGAACAGGAAAACAACAGAGAAAAGTCAATGAAACAAAAAGTTTCTTTGAAAATATCAATAAGATTGATAAATTTCTAGCAAGACAAGGAAAAAAGAACAGGAAAGACATAAATCAGGAGTGAACCAGGGGATACCACCACAAACTGTGCTAATATGAAAAGACTAATAAGGCAATGATATAATTCAACACACACAAACCTGACAACATAGATGAAAGGGACTGATTCCCTGAAAACTACACACAATAATCAAACTGTGGTACATCCATAACCCGAAGAATGTATCTTGAGAACAAGTGAAAAAAAAAAACCAATCCCAAAAAAGTCACATACTGGATGATTGCATTCACATAACATTCTCGAATAGCAAAAACAGAAACAGATCAATGGTTTCCAGGGGTTGGGGATGGGTGAGATGGGTGAGATGAGGAGGTGGGTGTGACTATGAATGGGTAGCATGAAGGAATTCTTATGCTTAATGCAGTAGTTCTGTATCTTGATTGTAGACAGAGGTGGAAGTTACAGGAATCTATACACATGATGAAAAAACCACAGAACTAAACACATACACACATACATACAGAGAGAGAGAGAGAGAGAGGTACATCAATTTCCTGGTCTTAATACTGTACTATAACTATGTAACACATAACAACTGAGAAACTCTCTATTACCTTTGCAACTTTCTGTGAATCTATAATTATTCAAAATAAAAAGTTTTTAAGGGAGGTGCCTGGGTGGCTCAGTGGGTTGAGCCTCTGCCTTCGGCTCAGATCGTGGTCTCGGGGTCCTGGGAGCGAGTCCCACATGGGGCTCTCTGCTTGGTGGGTGGGGCTCTCTGCTTGGTGGGGAGTCTGCTTCCCTCCCTCTCTCTGCCTGCCTCTATGCCTACTTGTGATCTCTGTCAAATAAATAAATAAAATCTTTAAAAAAAAAGTTTTTAAGGGGTACCTGGGTGGTTCAGTCAGTTAAGCATCCAACTCTCGGTCTTGGCTTAGGTGGTGATCCCAGGGTAATGAGACCAAGCCCTGCATGGAGCTCCACACTCAGTGCAGAGTCTGCTCGAGATTCTTATTCCCTCTCCCTCTGCCCTTCCCAAAAGTGCACGCTCTCTCTCTCTAAAATAAATAAACAAATCTTTTTTTTTTAAGTTTAAAAAAGAACATATGACAGACCCTTTATGTGGCTCCCAATGCCTAAAATATTTACTATCTGTATTTAATCTCTTACCCTTTATACAAAATATTTGCCAGCACCCGATGTAGAATATTTGGAGAACAGAGAGAAGAATGACAAAAATGGAAACAAGAAAATAATTTAGGAGACTATTTCATCTTGCCTGAAAATGTTATACATATGCCAAGTAGTAAAATCCTGAATCTTTAAGAATTAAGGATTAGCTGAAGATAAGTATTAACCAAGCAGTCACTGAAAAGTGAATTGAATAAAATCAATGACTAAGCAAATGAATAACAAAAAAAAAACAACAGCCAATTTTTACTGAATGTTACTGCGTACCAGGAATTATACTAAGCATTATCTATATTTTATCTGCTTTGACCCTTCAACTACCATTTGAGTTAGGTTTATAACCTTAAACTGTAAATTCTAGAAGTTTAATTCCTCATCCAAAGCCTCACTGTTAGAAAATGTAGAGCCAGGACTCAAAATTCAAATAATCCCACCCACAGAGACTATATTTCTAATCTACAATTCAATACTGCCTCTACTACACCATAATCCCCCTTTATCTGTGAATGAACAACCAAGTAAGATCCAGAAAATTACATTTAACACCAAAATAAAGTCGCTAGACCTAAATTGACATAAATTTAATTGACCTCTGAAAAGGCACTTGAAAGGAAAACTTCTGAAGACACCATTGTTCCAAGAATAACTAACTGATTAGTAAAAGATGTTACAGTAATTTATTTAGTGAGCATTAAGGTTTGTAATTAGAGTATCTACACCTACTATGACTAAAAAATTCAATGCTTTCATTCTACTTGAAGACAAAATATAAGTATGATACAATGATATATACAGATCCAGGTATAATTTGGGCTGCCGCTGGCAAGGGTATGAATTAAATACCTTCTAAAAGTCTTTTCTAAATGATCCACAATCTCTACTTTGTGATGTATCCACTTCACAAATGAGTCAGCGTATGTGACTCTTCCAAATTTCTATAAAACAAAACCATACATTGCCAGGTGAAAGAATTCTGATATATACCACAATAAATTTCAAATTTCTTCCCCAAACTAAGAAAACAAAACTGAGTGATTATACCTAATAAACATAGTAGTTGGAAAGTCAATCTTTAAAAAAGGGGGGGGGGGGGCAGGGGGTTGGGCAGCAGGACAGTGGGTTTAAAAAAAAAAAGTGTAACCATCTGGCAACCATACAATATTTGAGAAAATGTTAGTGTTCTAATTGAGATCTAATTGAGTTTGATTTACTTGTCAAGATAATTGCTTCAGTATTAATTAAATATGTCTCCTGCAGCTGCAGAGAAAGCTAAACCTTACATTCTGCTGATTATATAGGATACACATCACTCATTCATGTCAACGTTGCTAGGCTCATGTTACCCCCAGAATAGCTCTCTGTATATTGATTATTAACATCTCAGATTTTGACAGTATTTTCTCCATAAATTAAGGCTACAGTTTCTTAAATCTTGAAAGGAAACTGCTGAGTTTCCTAGAGATTAGTCAGAAAACGATTCACTTATCAACCAACAATATTTAATTCTGAAAAGCTCTTTCAGAAGAGAAAATTTAGTTTTAAATCCCTTTAGTATCTAAGGTACTACAACTATCTCTATTTTATTGACTGACAAAATGAATATCAGCAATGACCTTTTCAAATTTTCTTTACAATACTTCTTACAAGGTTTTATTTTGCAAATTAAAATTTTTTAAAAAAGCAATTCCCATTATCTCATACAGTAATTCCAGGATTCATTGGCAGTCATTAAATTTTCCTCCATATATTGAATTTAAATTCTTCTATAGAGGGGTGCCTGGGTGGCTCAGTGGATTAAGCCGCTGCCTTCGGCTCAGGTCATGAACTCAGGGTCCTGGGATCGAGCCCCGCTTCGGGCTCTCTGCTCCACAGGGAGCCTGCTTCCTCCTCTCTCTCTGCCTGCTTCTCTGCCTACTCGTGATCTCTCTGTCAAATAAATAAAATAAAATCTAAATTCTGCTATAGAATCAAACTATTTTTCTTGAAATGGTGGAGGATAGGTAATCAATATTCTTAGAAAAATAACGGTACATGCATATATTTAAAGATAGTTATTAGATCATCCTACCAACTTTCAGGCTACTTATACTCCTATCAATTCCTTAATTTTGCCTCATTGGTTCTACTTTCTAGCTCTTTAATCATCAGGGTAATTTCTCTTCCAAATCCTTTCCAAGGGTTTTATCTTCTGGTAGAACAGAACATAAAGAGATTTCCAGTCTAATCAGAGCACATTCCATGAGTTATACTTAGGGCCCTACATCAGTGCATCTCTACATCTCTTCTTCATGTTTCATTTTTCATCCATTCATTTCCTCAGTCATCAACAATTATTTCTGAAGCTCCCAGTCCGGTAGGCACTGGTCCCTACTGTCCCACAGTCCAATGGGTTAACTCAGACAAAGAAAGAGGCAACTAAAATTCCAACAGTATAGGAAGGTACTATGTTAAGAAAGGTAAAGTCCTGGGATTGAGACCTCTATCAGGCTCCCTGCTCAGCGGGGAGACTGCTTCTCCCTCTGCCTGCCACTGCCCCTGCTTGTGTGCATGCTCTCTCTCTCCTCTCTCTCTCTCTCTCTCTGAGACAAATAAATAAATAAAATCTTTAAAAAAAAAAAAAAGTGAAGAGGGCTCCTGGGTGGTGCGGCTGGTTAAGCATCTGACTCTTAGTTTCAGCTCAGGTCAGTCTCAGGCAGGCTCTGCACTCAGCAGGGAGTCTGCTTGACCTTCTCTCTCCCTCTCCCTCTGCCCCTCCCACTTGTGCTGGCACATGCGTTCTCTCTTTCTCTCTCAAATAAATAAGCCTTTGGAAAAAAAAAAAAAAAGTAAAGAATGCCATGGAAGTACACAGAAAGAGTACTTCACCTAGAATTAGGAAGTAGTACCTTGGAAAAAAAATTAGGAAGTAGTACAAGGAAGAAGTACCTTGGAAAAACTTCCCCAGGGAAACATTTATGTCGTAGTCATCGGCAGTTAGTCAGGTCAGAAGTGAAACAGCAGGGAAAGCCCCACAAGCAGTGGGGGGGGGGGGGGGGGGTTCAACCTGAATGGGGGAACTAAAAAAACACTCTACATAAACTAAAGATAAAAGGAGCTTAGAACATCTGGAAAATGGAAGTGAAGAATTACAAAAGACAAAAAAGGAAAGAGTCTGCATTTTATCCTGGCAGTGAAGGACACATTAAGTGCTTAATGTTTCAAATTTGATTACAAAGATTACTCTGGGGGCTGTGTAAATGGATTAGAAAGGAACAAGACTGGAGGTAAGGGAACAAGACAAACAGTCTATTCCAGAAACCCGATGATGACATAACAGACTAAATTGAAGTAATGCAAAAGAATGGCAAGAAGAAAGATTAAAGAAATATTTAGAAAGTAAAATTGATACATCCTTATAACTGATTGCATGTGAAAGATAATAGGGGAGAAAGAAATCATGCATACTTGAGATTTTTAGTTCTCACATTGAACCTGTAAAGAATTAAGTCTTCTTCCACCTTATCTTTTTGGTTTTTAAATTGTATCAGTTTGTCCCTTTATTTAAAAATCTCTCCATTATGGAAAATTTTTAAAACACAGATTAACAAAAAACATTAAAATCACCCACACTTCCATTATACAAAATAACCACTGTAAAGATGTAAAAAAATAACTGAAATTGTATACATGAACAAGTGTACATTATTTATCTCACTTAGAAGAGTAGAATCACATTATCAGCACTGTTTTATAATCTGTATTCTTTCCCTAAATATTTAGCTAAAAAATTGGTTCTCAAATACAGTCCCCAGGCCAGCAATACCACTAGATGCTGGTCAAGTGCAACTTCATGCCCCCAGACCTGGCAAATCAGAATTTCTGAAGATGGGGTACTAGTAATCCTAAAGCAATGCTTAAGCTTGAAAACCTCAGTTCTAGAACACCATTTCAGCACATTTCCCCACAATATACAAAATTTATTTAATGGTGGATATTTAGGTAGTTTCCAATTTTTACTGAGAGAGTACAGTATATATCCTTATAAGTGGATCACTGAACACATCTTTGATGATTTTAAGTGGATTGGCTAATCCCTCAATCTTGAAATTCTAGGTAAAAGCTTTTAATGTGTGTTCTCAAATTTTCTATCAGTGACTAATACTTCCTCCAATCAGAAGTATGTCAGAATGCCTGTTTCTCTACATTCTTAGTCACAGTTTTTATTATCACTTTTTGAGAATCTCTACCAATTTCAAAGGTGATAAATGACATCAGAGTTTTAAAGTACATTTCTATTATTTTTACTGAACTCACCTTCTTTCGTAAACAATCTATTTGTTTTCTTTGCCCATTTTTATGAGGCTCTTAAGAGTTCTCTGAAACTAAACATATTAACTATTTCTTTATGTCCCAGAATATAAATGGTTTCCAGTTGTTTTGCCTGTTTTTTTTAAGACATGATTTTTTTTAAACTAACATTTTGCACTGGTGTGGTACATTTGTTACAACTGATGAACTAATCCTGATAAATATTATTAACTAAAAGTCCATTAGTTAATAATTATATATTATGTATATTAGTTAATAATAGTTAATAACTGTTGCCCAGTTCTGTGAGTTTTGACAAATGTGTAATGTCATGTATCTACCATTACAGTATCATACAGAATAGCTCATATTCCTAAAAAATTCTCTATGTTCTTCCTATTCATTGCCCCCCAGACTTGCATCCCTAACCACTGATCTTTTTACTGCCTCCTATAGTTTTGCCTTTTCCAGAATGTTATATACTTGGAATCATACCATATGTATGTAAGCCTTTTCAGATTGGCTTCATACCCGTAGCAATATGTATTTAAGGTTCTTCTATGTCTTTTCATGGCTTACGAGTTCATTTCTTCTTAATGCTGAATATATCCCACTGTCTGGATGTACCGTGGTCACCTACTAAAGGGCACCTGGTTGCTTCCAAATTTTGGCAATGATGAATAAAGCTGCTATAAACATTCATGTGCAGGTTTTTGTGTGCAAACACAAGTTTTGGGTAGGATTCTAGAAGCGTGACTGCTGGATTTTATGGTAAGAGTATATTTAGCTTTTTGAGAAACTGCCAAACTGGCTTCCAAAGTGGCTGTACCATTTTGTATCATCACCAGCAATGAATGAAAGTCCTTGTTGCTTCATATCAGCACAAGCGTTTGGTGTTGTCAGTGTTTTAAATTTTACAAGGTCTATTAGAAATGTGTAGTGGTAACTCGTTATCTTTTGCAATTCCCTACGGACATATGATGTTCAGCATCTTTTCATGTGCTAATTTTCAAGTGCTGATTTCTTCTTTGGTAAAGTGTCTGTTTGGCACTTTTGCCAACTTTTTAATTGGGCTGTTTATATCTTATTGTTGAGTTATAAAAATTCTTTGTTTATTTTGGATACAGGCCCTTTATCACATATGAAATATTCTTAGGCAGGGTTCCATCATGTAATGGTTAGCACTCTGAACTCTGAAATATTCTTTCCCAGTCTGAAATTGGCCTTTCACTTTTGATTTTGATAATAAGACACGCTTTTAATTTTATAATGAAATCCGCCAAATATTTCCCAGACATTGCTATACTTCTGATATCATGTTTAGAAATCCCCCCTTGAATTCAAGCATTATTTAATGAACAGTTATCATATTGTCCAATACTTTGGTGGATTCTCACATTTAATTCTTTAATCCACCTATAGTATTTGTGTACCACAGTGAACCTTTTAAGTGAACTAATAATTTAAAATGTTGCCTTTATCATGCATCAACTTCTATATGTACTAAGGCTTATTTATGTACTTTCTATTCCAGTCTATTGTTCTGTCTGTCATTACTGTATGTTCTAACTTTACATATTTTCATATGTTGGCGCCAAATCAGCAATATGACCACAGAAACCACACACCATTATTCATGGTAGTATGATTATAGCTACTCCACCAAATGAATTCTGGAATCACTTTTTCATTTTATCCAAAAGAACTCCATTTCATTGTGATCTTCATTATAACTATGCTAAAATTATGATTTTCTACTCAACATGGTATTTTCACTTGTTAAAGTCTTATTTTGTGTCTCTTAATAACGTTTTGTTCACTTCTTCACACAGATCCTGTATCTTCCTTGTTAGTTTAATTTCTTTATCTTATTTTTTCCCAGAAAGTATACATATACTTGAGTGTGTGTAGTTGTTGTCAATGCTCTTGCATACAGTATCTTTTTTCCCATTCTTTCTACTTCTAATTTCTTGCATATGGTAAAGCATTGTTTCATGTATTTGTGGCTAGTCACTAGTCTCTCATTAGTTCAAATCACTTTCCAAATGGTTTTCTTGAGCTTATCTACAACTGCATTGTATTGCAAGTTTAAATAACTCTGCCCTTCTTTACTTTTTTTTACTTTCTTTACAATCCATTTCATATTCTTCTTTATGGCACTGATTGAATTTCTATTAAATGCTGAAAACTGATCATGATAAAGAGTACACTGGGGCACCTGGATGGCTCAGTCAGTCAAGTGTCCAGCTCTTGGTTTTGGTTCAGGTCATGATCTCAGGGTCGTGGGAAATGAGCCCTGTCTTGGGTTCCATGCTCAGCAGGGAGGGAGTCTCTCTCTCTCTCTCAGCTCTCTCAAAAATAAATAAATCTTTATATTTTTTTAAGATTTTATTTATTTAATTGAGAGAGAGAGAGAGACAGGGCAAACAGGGAGGGCCAGAAGGAGAGAGACAAGCAGACCCCCGACTCAGCAGAGACCCCCAATGTAGGGCTTGATCCCAGGACCCTGTGCTCATAACCTGAGCCAAAGTCAGACGCTTAACCGGCTGAGCTACCAAGGCACCCCTAGAAAATAAATCTTTAAAAAAAAAAAGTAGCTTATACATTTCTTACTCTACTCTCACTAAGTTTGCATCTACACGTCTCAGTTTGCTCTGACTTTACATTAAATCCAAATCCTATTATCCGGTGATGGATCTCCCAGCCTCTTCAATCTAATAGCATATTTACACTTATTCAGGTTAGTTACAAAACTACCCAACAACCACAGAACCATTATCAATTACTTGGTACTGCTTGTTCTGCAAAATATTAAAGTAGAGAGACAACTAAGGGAAATAAAATGTGACAACCACTTTATGAAGAGGAAAAGCTGATTAATTTTTGTGCTGAGAAGACAGAGATATCCTACTTTTCAATAGATTTTATTGCCATAGTGCAAATCACATCAAAAATCTGTCATATGACTTCAATAATGATTCATATCACCCAGCAGAATAATGTTGATTTTTAGGCCAATAACACAGAATAAGAGTTTCTAAAGAAAACATACTCTTCCTAACATTTTTCCTGATTAATCAAGTGAAACTGCAATTATCAGCAATGACCAGATGATAGAAATTTTCCTATCTGTTGCTAGAAACAATCTAATTATAGTCTCTATTGCTTACCTTGAGTGAAAATAATTCCATGAAAATAAGCTACACACACACACACACACACAGCTTATTGATATAATAGATTAAAATTTTTATGTATATATACACATGTGTATATACATAATTTATGTATATCTCATATATAGTTTTAAAATATTTCATATATATATGTATGTACATATACATATGAAATTCCACAGAAAAAAGGAAAACTACCACATCAAGTTAAAAGAGACTTTTAAAAATCATCTAGTTTTGCCATGATGACCACCAGGTAATGTATGGAAGTGTTGAATCACTGTATTGTACACCTGAAACTAATATAACACTGTATGTTAACTAACTGAAATTAAAATAAAAACTTAAAAAAATAAATTGACCAAAAACATTAAAAAAATTAAAAATCACCTAGTTTTACTTCTAGTCCTAGATACATAGATGCACTCTGAAGAAAGAATAGTATCAATTGGCTGAGCAAAATTATTGATTTGACACCAAACATTTGAGCCTAACATTTAGCAGAGGCTTTATCAAATATAAATCTTCCCCTATATTTGCTTCAATGGGCTATACCAAGCCTCCATAAGTAATGATTGTAGCATTGCTAGAAAGCAATCTAAGTGGATACTAAGTATTAATAACATGGAAGGACTCTAGGGCTAGTGAAAGTATACTGATTTATAATAAATCTTCGAATACATATCACTGCATAACATCCACCATTTAATTTTTCAAAAAACACACTTTTAGACATCAGATTTTCTTCCAGCTTTCAATCTACACAGATGTCTTTAATAACTATCTTCTAGGAAGTCTTATCTTATTCCCAAAATGTATGCATGTCAAATCCTGAGGTAAGGTTCCTATTTCTTTCACATTTATGATTACCTTGATTAACCAAGAAAAACTCAAAGGAATTTAACAACAATCACTTGGGTTGAAGGGGAAACTAGATTTTAAAACTGACATACAGAGTTTAAGTCCGGTTTTTTTTATTATTTTAAACAAAAAAGTGCTTTTTCTTACTTTCTGAATATATGAAATGTTTACATACTAGGCATTGAGGGTAAGTAACTTCTTTTTCTCTTTCTCTCCTCCCCCCACCCCACCTTGTTTTTGCCTTTCTTGACCACACAACCTTATGCCACAATTATTTTCAATTCAAAGCCCCCAAATATAACACCCAACAGCTGTTATCACCCGTACATCAAGACTGCCACAAATGCTCCAGCCACAAAAAATACCTCAGCAAGTTAGGAGTCTGTATGATTTTATAGACTGGTAAAGCAGAAAATAGACTGAACATGTTTTCTTGGGTTATACTCTACATGAACTATCTTAAATACTTTCCAAGAAAGACACAGGGATTCACTGAAAAAAAAAAAAAAATAACCCCATATATAAACAGTAATACAGAATACATTCTTTTAATTTTCCAATTTATCTTTTGAAAATTTTTAGTCCATATAGAACCAAGTCTCACTCTAAATCTTACTCTACAAGTTATTCACAAATTAACCATACTTCTGCCAACAATTTTCCTTAAGAGAACAAATATGATTTTCTTACAGACATGGGACATATATTCAGTATCCAGAATTACTGAATGATTCAAACAATTAAGTAAAAAGATTTCAGGAACCACTCTATAGAAATCTCTGTTAGGATCATGAAGTTTATGCAAAAATAATTGTAACTATGATCACTTACCTCAATACCTAGGGAATATGAAGGTCAATTAAAAAAATAAAAGCACATATTATAAATAACTGTATGCCAACTTATTCAAAACTATCAAGGATTTTTTTTTTAATATTTTATTTATTTATTTGACAGAGATCACAAGCAGGCAGAGAGGCAGGCAAGGGGGTGGGGGAGAAGCAGAAGCAGGCTCTCCACCAAGCAGAGAACCCGATGCAGGGCTCGATCCCAGGACCCCGGGACCATGACCCGAGCCGAAGGCAGAGGCTTTAATCCACTGAGCCACCCAGGTGCTCCTCAAGGATTTTTTTAAATCCTCAAATTTACAGACTGTTTTTAAAGATAAGCTAAAAAGAAAAATTAAGCAGGTATCGATTGCTACCATAAATGCAAGAAAGCAACGGAGGACAATAATTCTGAGGGGGAAAGCACGTTACACAAGAATTCCACATTCAAAAAAACTGTTATTTGTGAGAGAAGTATAAGGCAGGGTAGAATTCTTCAAATATATGAGTTTCACATGATTTTCATCCACGTAATTGCACAAAAACTTATTGAAAAAGTATTCAGGGGCATCTGGGTGGCTCAGTGAGTTTAGGCTCAGCCCTCAGCTCAGGTCATGATCTCAGGGTCCTGGGATAGAGCCCTGCATCACGTTTTCTCTCGGCAGGGAGCCTGCCTCCCTCTTCTCTCTCTGCCTGCCTCTCTGCCTACTTGTGATCTCTCTCTCTCTCTCTCTCTCTGTCAAATAAGTAAAATCTTAAAAAAAAAAAATTATTCAAAGATGCATCGCAAACACAAGATGAATCAAAGTAAAAACCCAAACATGGAGAAACTCCAGTGTCCAATGCCTGGAAATGAGTACTAAAATATTTAACAAAAAAACAGATTCAAATAATTGTTGAAAGCATCATGACCAAAATTTAAAATTCCACTTTTACATAGAAAATGCCTTCCTACTTTAGCAATGTTGAACTAGTTAACTAACCCTGAGATGAGATATTTTGGAAGGGCTCCCAGTTTAAATTTAATATTTTCTGAACGTATCTCGGTTTATGAAACTTAACAGACATAAAGAAGACCAGAATAAATGAAGATATACACCATGTTCCTGGATGTGATGCCTCTATTGTAAATGTCTATTCAACCACAAATTAGAAATATAATGCAATTATTTTCAAAATTGAACAAATTTCTTATGAAACATAATGACATTTTCAAAGGAAATGTTAGAAATGACAGAATAAATAGATGAAAATGCCTCAAATCATTTTAAACTAAAAATAATGAAAGGAGCTAAAATCCAGAGTATAGCATAAAGTGATGATAGTTGAAATAGTGTGCAATAGAAGAAAAACAAATAGTATTGGTCCAAAAACAGCCAAAATTTGTAAAGATAGCATTTCAAATAAGTGAGGAAAAGATAAATTATTTTGTAATCTGAAAATTATAGAGATTACTGAAATAAGACAACAAACATTGGAAAATGAAGTCCAAAGAACTAGTTAACTATCCAGTCCTGCTCTTCAGTCACAACTTGAGATGTGACTGAAGGTCACATCACACAAAAACATCCTCAAGGAACCAGTGTAAATATATTTTTGACCTTTAAAGGATTAATGTGTCGGAGACAGTCAAAGAGAAAGAGCAGGAGATGGAAGAAATTGAAAGTAATTTATATATAATAGTAAAAGAAAAACTGGCCTTTTAAAAAGTATAAAATCAACTTAAAAGTTTAAAACTTTTAATAATTTAGGAGAACAAAAAAACATTTAATGGCCAAGTGTTCCACACATTTCTCTCTGTTAAAATAATTTGTTAACTATTGTTAGTTTCATGGCCAAGCCCCTTTTATTTTCCAAATATTATAAAGGATCTGAGGAGGAGCAAAGACTCAGTTTCAGCTGCAATGTTCCCTCCCTCCACTGCTTTGTTCCCATCACAGAATTCCACCAATTTCATAGTCCTGACACTGTGGTACTGGAACCAACAAAGGGCTTATTTTTGCCTTTCCTAAATGACTGGTCATTTCATTGTTACAAGTCTGGTTGGCAAGAAGGAGAAAAAGAGAGAGACAGAGAAATACACTTTCTAATAAGTGTATATATTTTTATAGAAAGTAATTTTTTTCACAAATATACTTTGTTTTTCGCCATAGTTACTATTGTACCACCCCATCCCAAATTATCCAGAGTCATCTTTAATTTGAAAAGCAAAACAAAACTCTGCATTCTCTTAGAAACTGCTGGGGGTAGGAGGTAGGGGTAGTCACACTTCTTTTTATCAGACATTGATGAAAATTACCATGAATAAGGTAACATACAGAAATGTAGTGACTTTCTATAGATCAGTTTCCTAGTATACTATTTCCTCTTTTTTTTAAGATTTATTTATTTATTTGAGCTGGGGTGAGAGGGAGAGAGAATCGCAAGCAGACTCCCTGCTAAGTGTGGAGCCCCACACTGGACTTGATTCCACAACCCTGAGATCATGACCTGGGCCAAAACCAAGAATCCAACGTTTAACCAACTGAACCACACAGGCACCCCTAATTATTTCCTCTTCCTTTTCGTTATGCCTCCTATTCACCATCATTTTCATTGCTATATTACTGTTCATTTAACCCAGTATTTGTAGGTCTCTGTCTCTTCCCAGGGATACCCCAAATTATTTTAGGAAGTAGGCAAAAACATATAATAAATTAACAAGCAAATTGGAGGGGCACCTGGGTGTCTCAGTGGGTTAAAGCCTCTGCCTTTGGCTCAGGTCATAATCTCGGGGCCTGGGATCAAGCCCCGCATCGGGCTCTCTGCTCAGCGGGGAGCCTGCTTCCCTTCCTCTGTCTGCCTCTCTGCCTGCTTGTGATCTCTGTCAAATATTTTTTTTTTTTAAATCTAAAAAAAAAAAAAAGCAAATTGGAATATATACAATTTGGAAAGAATGTAGTCTCCTGACCACAGCTCAAATTTAAAAAAAAAAAAAAAAAAAATCACACAACCTAAAACAAGCTATTACCTTCCCATTTGAAAAAGATAAAGTCACACAAAAAGCAAATATCTCTCCATAGGATCTCTATCCTTCAAATGACTGCTAATCTTTTACCAACTGTATAACAAGCAAAATCCTTTCCACCCACCCATGATTCATGTTACTTAATTCCTACAATTCTTATTCTAATTCCTAATTATTTAGTCCTAAGAAAGTGAAAGAATTGTGTGCACAACTATATTTTATTTCCGAAGCCTATCTTAGGGGTTCTTTATCTTGTTAGTCAAATGCAAACAGACTTCTGTGAGTGTTTTGTGTTTTTTTTTATCCAAAATTTCCCTAGTGCAGTGACCACAATGCTGGCAAATGCCTCCTGAGCTGGAAACAGAACAAGATTTCAAATAATTTATAAATAATCATTTCAAGAACACATCTTTTTCTTCTTTTATCCCACAAAAGACAGTATTTTGTTAGGACCCACAAGCTGTCAACTTCTCAGCATACCCCAAATCCCACTTAGTTCTCTGTTGTAAACAGTGTAGTATTTCGCTACCACATCAATAAATAAAATTCTTGAAAGAATCATTTTGTGTTTGATTCACATTTGTTCTGCATATGCCAATGAACCTAAGGTATTTGTAATGTTAAACTCTTAAAGGCCTTAGCTTACAAAAGGGTCAGACAATCTGAAAACAGCAAAAGGTCTATCCCATATAGATCAACCTAGACAAAACCCAAAATAAGGAATCATTCCATCAAGTGGTACAATATTTTCCTAATATTCTCCTTTACTACTCTATCTCACTCTCTCCTTTTAGTAAACTTTTTTAGAGTAATAGTGAAGAGTTGACTTCACTGGTTAAAAATTAGTCTGCAGATTGGCGGTACTATCCTAATTCTTAAAACTGAGATTTACCTAACCAAAAAGATGAAAGAAATAAAGCCTATAGTAAGTAACAGTTGACCCTTGAAATATGCAAGGATGAGGGGGGCCAACCTCTGTACAGTCAGAAATCCAAATATAACTTAATTCCTCCAAAATTTAACTACTAATAACCTACTGTTGACCAGAAACCTTACCAATAACAAAACGGTTGATTAATACATGTTTTATACATTATATGCATATACACTATATTCTTCCATGAAACTAAACTAGAGAAAATAAAATGCTTTTAAGAAAATCACAAAAAAAGGGCATCCCTGGGTGGCTCAGTCAGTTAAGCTCCCATTCCTGATTTCAGCTCAGGTTATGCTCCCAGGGTCATATCCCAGGGATAGAGCCCTGCATTGGGCTCCATGCTCAGCAGGGACTCTGCTTAAGGATTTCTCTTCCTCTCTGTCTGTTCCTCCTCCTACCCTGTCCATCTCTCTCTCTGTGTCAAACAAATAAATAAATTTTTTTTAAAATGAAAATTATAAGGAAGAGGAAATACATTTACTGTATCTATCAAAAAACAAAAAATCCGTGTATATAAGTGGATTCACAGAATTCAACCCATGTTTTCAAGGGTCAATTGTAATGACCTTATATTATAGACAGGGAGCTCTTTCTAATGGCCCAAATAAAGAAGAATTACCCATGATACCCTTGAAATTTCTTTGAGGAGTATGCTCAAAGATACAAATGTTAGGGACACCTGGGTGGCTCAGTTGGTTGAAAGACTGTCTTCAGCTCAGGTCATGATCCTGCAGTTACCAGGATCGGGTCCCACATTGGGCTACCTGCTCGGCGGGGAGTCTGCTTCTCCCTCTGACCCTCCCCCTTCTCATGCTCTCTCTCTCTCAAATAAATAAATAAAGTCTTAAAAAAAAAAAAAAAGATACAAATGCTATACTGATCTAATGCCCCCTAACCACAACTTTGTCGAGGTGCCTGGGTGGCTCAGTCAGTTGAGCGTCTGCCTTTGGCTCAGGTCATGATCCCAGGGTCCTAGTATCAAGCTCCCTAGGATCAAGCATCCAGCTCCCTGCTCAGCAGGGAGTCTGCTTCTCCCTCTCCCTCTGCCTGCTGTTATGCCTACTTCTGCTCTCTCTCTGTCTCCCTGTCAAATAAACAAATAAAATCCTTAAAAAAAAAAAAAAAAAAAAAAGCTTTGTCTTCATTAATGCATTTGCCTATTAATAGCTGTATCACAAAACATTTTCAATCATAACTGTGGCAACATCATGAGCTCATTCATTCTTGATTACTTGAGATTACTTGATTACAAGAGAGATGGTTTAGCTCAATCTCTGTAAAATCCCATTAATGGAGTCCAGTTCCAGGTAAAATGGAGTAAGCATACTCAAACCTTTGACTCCCACTGAATATAGCTACAAAATCTGGACAAAAGGCAGAGAACAGCTCTTTTAGGACTCTGAAAAGGAAATAGTAGCAGGCTGACCACATCTTGAGGTACTACTAAGCTGACAATAAACGTAACCTTTTTTTTTTTTTTTTTTAAAGTTCTGCTATCTCCTAGCTTGGTCTCAATGTAACAGAAACATGGAAGCGGGCAATGAAGCTTCAGGACCAGCCCTCCAGTTTTAGTCCAAGGAGCAGAAAAAATACTACCTAATGCTCAGAGAGTACAGGAATATCTCATCTTTTCCCTCTTTTTCTTCTCCATCCCACCACAGCCTATAAGTAATCTTGAACAACAGGGGTACTGGTCACTAATGGGAGCCCACAGGAGCTAAAACTCTTAAGGGAAAGGAAACGTTCCCTCCATATAGTGGAAATGTGGTCCTAAAAAAGTAGGGCCAAACCCTAGTGCTTTTTCTTCCTGTCCTCTCACTGGCTCAGGATAAGGGGGCAATTGGGAAAGTCTACAGGAAAGCAAAGTAATGAAAGCCCCAGCTTTCTAGCCAGAAGATGGGGGAAAAAAACAAACAAACAAGAAGCTGGGGAACTAAAAAGTACCTGGTCAATGCAGGGTAAGACCAGAAAATGAAAAATAAAGGCATATGGATTAGAAAGAAAAAAGTAAAACTGTCACTACTCACAGATGACATGATTATCTACCTAAAAAAGTACTAAAGAGTCTTTAAAAAAAAAAAAAAACCTCCAACAATAAAAAACTGAGTTTGGCAAGCTTACAGGATAGAAAATCAGCACACAAATGTCAACTGTACTTCTATAAACTATCAGTAACAAGTGAAAACCAAAAAAAATTAGTATCATTTACAACAGCTTAAAAGAAATATGAAATAATTGGTAGAAATCTGACATACATATACAGGACTTATATGATGAAAATTATAAAATGCTAATGAAAAAAATCAAAGGAGACCTAAATATATGGAAAGATATACCATACTGTGGATTAGAAGACCAAACCTAATAAATTATTGATTATCCCCCAAATGGAATCATAGGTTCAGTGAAATTATAAATAAAATCTCAGCACAATTTTTGTAGATATAGACAAGTTGGTACTAAAATGCATATGGAAAGGCAAAGGAACTAGAATTTTTTTTAATTTGTAAAAAGAAGAATAAAGCAAGAAGAAATATGCTACCTGCTTGTAAGACTTACTTTAACACTACAGTAACCAAGACAGTATATTATTGGTGAAAGCATAGACACAAACCCCAATAAAACAGAAATAACAGGAAGACTCACAGAAATATAGCCACAAGATTTTTTACAAAGATGCAAAAATGTTATGGTATTGGAACAATTAGATATCCACATGTCCAAAAAACAAAGAATTCTTAGACATGACACCAAAACCATGATCAATTTTTTAATCTGATAAATCGGATGCCATCAGTATTAAAAACTTGAGCTTTGCAACAGGTACTGTTAAAAAAAAAAATGTTTAGGAAGCTACAGACTAGGAAAAGATATCTGTAAATCACATTATCTCACAAACAACTTGTATCCAGAATATACAAAGAACTCCCAAAATTCAAAATAAGAAAACAAACAAACAAAAAATTTTAAAATAGGCAAAATGTGAGACACCTGGGTAGCTCAGTAGGTTAAGTATCTGCCTTCAACTCAGGTCATGATCTCAGGGTCCTGGGATGGAGCCCCACATCGGGCTCCTTGCTCAGTGGAGAGCCTAGTTCTCTCTCTCCCTCAGCCTGCCATTCCCCCTACATGTGCACATACACATGAGCGCGTTCTCTCTCTCTCTCTCTCTTAATCTGTCAAATAAATAATTATAAAATCTTTTTAAAAAATAGGCAAAATATTTCAGCAGACACTTCACCAATAAGAACACCTGGATGGCATGAAAAGATGCTCATGATCATAGCCAAGGCAGACAGACCAATTAAAACCATGATAACATCACTACACATCTAAAACTCACAGAGAAAAAACTACCAAGTGCTAGAGAGGTTGTTGAGCAACTGGAACTCACAAACATTGCTAGTGGGGCATTCTGAAAACAGTTTGGTCACTTTCTTAAAAGTTAAACATATACTGACCCTATAATCCAGTAACCTCACTCCATGGTATTTATCCTATATTAAAAAAAAAAAAAAAAAAAACTTATGTTCACACAAAATCCTATACACAACTGTTTATAGTAGCTCTGTTAAAAGCTGTAAACAACCCAAATCCCTCTGACAGCTGACTGGATAAACAACTTGTGGTACATCTGCACAATGGAATAATGCTCAACAGTAAACAGGAGTGAATTATGATACACACAATAATTTGGATGACTGTCAAAGACCATACACTGAATGAAATATGCCAGTCTCAAAAGTGTACCTAGGTACACCATTTATACCATTTATGTGACATTCTCAAAGAGACAGAACTACAGTGATGGAGAACATATCAGTGGTTGTCAAGGGTTAGGGATGAGGAGTGGACCATAAAGGAAAAGCACAAGGGAATTTTAAAAATTAATAACATAAAAGATAGCTAGAAAATCCCAAAATACTTGGAGGATAAAATAAAACACACATAAACACACCTAAATAAGGACTCCTGGGTGGCTCAGTGGGTTAAGCCTCTGCCTTCAGCTCAGGTCAGGATCCCAGGGTGCTGGGATCGAGGCCCGCATCAGACTCTCTGCTCAGCGGGGAGCCTGCTTCCCTCTCTTTCTGCCTGCCTCTTTGCCTGCTTGTGATCTCTCTGTCAAATAAATAAATAAAATCTTAAAAAGAAAAAACACATCTAAGTAACACGCGGATCAAAGAAGAAGTCTCAAGAGAAATTTAATGAAAGTACAACTTAGCCAAATTCTTGTGATGAAGAAAAAGCAGTGGATACAGGGAAATTTATAGCTACAGGACTCCAGGTATATGACGTGATGGGAAAAACAAAATTTCAGATAGTGAAAAGATCAGTGGTTGCCAGGGGGTGGACAAGGGAGTGGAGGAGATATGAGTGGGCGGAGCACAAGAGACTGTTAGAACAATGAAACCATTCTATATGATACTAAATATGGTGGACACGTGTCATTACATATGTATTATAATTTATATTTACTCATCATATTATAAAATCTATAGAATATACAACACAAAGAGAGACCCTATACAAATTATGGACTTTTTTAAAGATTTATTTACTTATTTGAGAGAGAGAGAGAGCATGAGTGGGAGGGGCAGAGGAAGAGGGAGAGAGAATTTCAAGCAGACTCCTCACTGACCATGGAGCCCAATGAGGGGCTTGATCTCAAGACACTGAGATCATGACCTGAGCCAAAACCAAGAGTCAGACGCTTAACTGACTGTGCCACCCAGGTGCCCCAAACTATGGATGTTAGTTAATAACAAGGTGTCAATTTGGGCTTATCAATTGTAAAAAATAAACCACACTAGTGCAAGATAAAGCAAAGAGGTCTATGGGAATTTTCTGCAGTTTCCTCTCAAATTCTGAATAAACCTAAAACTGCTTTAAAAAAAAATCTAGGGCGCCTGGGTGGCTCAGTGGGTTAAGCCTCTGCCTTCGGCCCAGGTCATGATCTCAGGGTCCTGGGATTGAGTCCCGCATTGGGCTCTCTACTTGGCGGGCAGCCTGCTTCCTCCTCTCTCTCTGCCTACTTGTGATCTCTCTCTGTCAAATAATAAATAAAATCTTTAAAAAAAAATCTATTAATTTTCTTAAAAAGACAAAAAAGCCACTCATTATTCAAACATGGAAAAATACTTATAAATCTTGGATACAACAGTCACAAGGAACAATACAGCAGCCAAGAGTTCTGGCTACTGCAACTGGCCAAGAAATTCTCACAATGTCCAAGAAACAAGTAAGAGGTTCACTACAAGCTTCCCTTACCTAAAACATAACTGTAACCTAAGCTAATAAAGGCCACTGGAGTTTTTGTAAAATACAAGGGGAAAACAAAGTCAAAGAAATGCGTCTGACATTAAGATTAATATACCATATGGCTGGGATCACAAACTATTTAAATGCACATCTATACAGTTACAGATACACCAAACAGTATCATTTCCTGATGATCCATAAAAAGTTCTGAAATGATACTATAATCCACCATAGGTTTCTCCTCAAAATTCTTTAAAAGGAGGAACACCAAAAACAAAGAGATCGATGCACTATTATGCCTTAAACTTGGGATCTATACTCTGCATGTGTTAGAAAGGAGACATTTAAGAAGCCATGGAGGTTTGGTTATCACAATAACTGGTACATAGCCAGTCACTAATGGTGGTTAAAGGGCAATGCCAGAGATATTAGACAGCCTGACGCATGTGGGATAGTCCTACAAAAGGAAGAAATGTCCCACATCACTCTCAACCATCTGATGCTCTAGTTCACATCCATGTAAGCCAAAAACTCATGAACCCATAACTTACAGCCTCTTTCTGCACAACATTAATATATATTGAACTTTCAAAAATACAATGACTATGTAAATTTGAGGGAAAACTGCATTCTTCGGTTTCTTCAGAACGTAACAAACAGTTGTTTGCTAACTGAGAAAATTAAGCACCAACAGTGATACTGCTTATGATATCTAAACTGCAAACACAACACGCTGGTATGCACCTGTACTACCTCTCTAATATGCAAAGTAAACAAGTACCTGACTGTTTCATTATGTTGTCGATATTTTCCATTATGTCTTCAAGTGTTTTTAAATAGAATACGTAATTATTTGGCTATTGTTGATAATGCTGCTATAAACATCAGTATGCATGTAACCCTTCAAATCACCATTTTTGTATCCTTTGAGTAATTGCCAGGTTATAGGGTAGCTCTATTTTTAACTTTTTGAGGAACTTCAATATTGTTTTCCAAAGTGGCTGCACCAGCTTACATTCCCACCAACAGTGTGAGAGGGCTCCCCTTTCTCCACAAACTCTGCCAACTCCTGTTGCTTCCTGTGCTGTTAATTTTACCCATTCTGACTGGTATGAGGTGATACTTCATTGTAGTTTTGATTTGTATTTTATTTATCGACTGATGAATGGATAAAGATGTGGTATATACATGCAATGGAATATTACTTAGCCATAAAAAAGAATGAAATCTTGTCATTTGCAATGACATGGATGGAGCTAGAGAGTAAGCAAAATACGTCAGTCACAGAAAGGCAAAAAAAAAAACACAAAACAAAAAAAAAACCCCACCATGCTCGCTTTGGCAGCACATGTACTAAAAAAAAAGAGAAAGACAAATACCATATGCTTTCACTCATATGTGGAATTTAAGAAACAAAACAAATAAAGATAGTGAAGGAAAAAAAAGAGACAAACCAAGAAACACTCTTATCTATAGAGAACAAATTGAGGGTTGCTGGAGGGGAGGAGGGATGGTGATGGGTGAAGTAAGTGATGGGGATGAAGGAGGGCACTTGCGGCGAGCACCAGCTGTTGTATTTAAGTGGTGAATCACTAAATTCTACACCTGAAACCAGTATTATACTGTATGTTAACTAACTGGAATTTTTTTTAAAAGTTGAAAAAATAAACATATATATAGAAGCATTAAAAAAGAATACATAATTTATCTATGGAATTTTTGTGTTTATTCATGGACAGATCTATAAACAACATGTTATACAAATCCTGAGCAATTCTTTTACAAACATGTCCAGAATTCATAATATTTTACAAAAACAAAATACAACAGGCCTAAGAAAAAGACATAACTTCAGATTGCAGGGATAAAATAAGACCCCCACCCCTGAAGCAAAGAGTTCCTCACAGAGAGATGGCCAGGATCCACCAGAGAAACACCTTCTTCCCTCCATTATATAAATACTCAGTTCCCAATTACTCATTGGTTCCTCAAGGCTGGAGTGAGAGAAGAGACCTCTGATAGAGGCCCCACTTGCAAAAGCTGCTTAATAAAACCATTTTAAAAGACATAGGCTCAGTTCTATTTTCTGGGCCCACAGCTCTCAGAACTACATTGTACAGCACTGGTCTTAAATGGTGTATGCTTAAGATTCACTCATGCAAACCTAAATAGGTTATAATAACAATACTATACAAGTCAACATATTACTATCATAATATAATTTTTATGTCATGATTATATTTTATTATAAATTTCTTTTACTTCTTATTACTACAATTAGGGTACTACATTAGTTTCTGAATTTTACATATAAGTAGATTATATTATCCATAATTTTATTTCAGGACTGTAAGGCAGGGCATAACAAAACATTTCTCATAAGAAGACAGTGTTAGATCAGACAGGGTTGTACTAGTACATTAAACTATTTCATCTCACCCCTGAAATTCTGCAATACTCTCTCAATTAGATCTCTTTTCGTTTAATCTGGTCATCACACTGCTTACCTGTAAGCCTTCCTAAAACATAAAACCTGGTCATGCCCTTCTGCTGTCCATCAGCATTTATTTTGGCTAACAGAAAAATGGCACTTTGTGATATGATATATTACTTGTCCAACAATCTTTCAGGAACTTCCTCTCCTTGTCATACTAAAAACTTTCCTCACTATGGAAGAACCTAGAACACCTCTATCTTCTGTTCTCCTACTTCATTATTGAAGGCTATTCTTCATATGTTTTGCTGGGCCACACCTCCAATCATCTTCTCAATGTGGGAGAGGTTCTTGTGCTTAGTCTCTGGACTTCTTAACTGCACTTACTCTCTGGGTGATTCCATCCAGTTCAACCATGAGTCTCAAAATTATATTATGGCTTAGATCTCTCCCCTGAACCAGAGACTCATAAATCTCATTACCCTACTCAACATCACTCTACTTGGAGGTCTTTTAGACATCTCACACTCAACATACCCATATTCCCCCTTTTTCTGATGAAGATAATGAGACTTGGGTTTCTGTCATTAGAAAGAAAAGAATTCTTACCACTATTACAAGCATGTATTTAGTTTACAAATGCCTTAAGATTATTCTTTCTCTAACATCAACCCCCAACTAGATACTCAAACCCAAGAACAGAAAGACTAGATATATTCCCTTCACACCTGTATCTACAGGATTAACAATACACTGTCTGATGCACAGTAAATATTTACTGTCTGAGACCAAAAGGGTTTTATAATATTTAAAACTTCCCTCCAGTTAGAAGTACTACTGAAGAAGGACTTCTGCATTGGCAGAAAGGTTAGAGTGTATGACTTTAAAGATTTCCTTTACCATTTTAATTTTATGAATCTATGATTTCTTTATTTCCTGACTTGTACTAAGAAATCCTAGATTTGCCACTTCCCTATCTCCCCAGTTCAGTCCTTTCCACCTCTGCCAATTGCGCATATTCAATGACACCACCCTTCTGAGATTTCTCGCAGGTCTTGCTCTAGATTTAAGAAAGTCCTGTCTTTTACAGATGATCAAGCTCCCTACCTTCCAATATTCTTTCAAGTCCAGAGTTTCATCTCTTACACAAAGTATTTTGTTCATTAATGGCCTTAGAACCAGTGCTATCTGAATTTTCAATGCTCTTCACTTACTTTTCACAATTTTGTACACACGATATAAGACAATTTATTTCCACTACTTATATCTATCCAATAAAATGATTCATATACCTTTTATGCACAACATAAATGTGTTTAATAATAATGATGATGATGATGCTTGAATGCTTCTTAAATACATTGCTTTCCTATCTTTAGGTTAATATGGACCTCCACTGTATATCCTTTCTACAAAATCAAGATGACATGTTTTACATACCACTCAAAACAAGCACAACTAAAATATCTTGCCCCACCATGATAAAGGTATGCACCCGAAACAGTACAATCTAGAAGAGAGGAGAGTTATTGATAAATACTATGTGCTCAGGGCATATCACTATCTGGTTCTTTGAACTTTGTACTTTCATATCTGGAATTCCATATGCAAATTTTCCATAGCTTATTTTCAAAAAAGACATAAGAAGCTGAACCAGATCTCTCCCAGTTTAAAGATAGCATTTAAATATTCTATTAGTCTGATGTCATTGAACAGAATCTCCTTAAAAAAAAAAAAAAAAAAAAAAAAAAAACCTACCATTAAAAGCTGGGATTCTCTGTAAGCAACTGACCCTGCAAACTGGGCCAATTATTTGAATACTCATGTTGTGGAATTTCACAAGATCCCCTTAGGTGGTTTCAAGCAGCTAAATGCCTTAAGCCACCATGTCGAACACCAGGATTAGAAAAACAATACACAAAACACAAATTCTTTTACAAATACTCTTATCTTTGACTCACTAAGACATTTACATGATGCTTTCCTTGGTGTTCTATTAATATGTCCACTGTACCCAAATCAAGCTTTAGCTTCCTCCCCTAGAATTTAAAAAAACAAAAAAATTTTAAAAACCACAAACAAAATACACACGCACACACCCCTCAAAGGCTTTTTCAAAAAAAAAGAAACAAAATTCACTGAATAGAAGGTAGACTGTGAAGAACAGCCCTTATGAAACAGACGAAGTTCTGAACCAATATGTGTGCATCACATTTTAGTTAGGAATGTAGTTTTTCAATTTTCGACGGGGGAAAAAATCAGCTTTGCTTATGATAAGTCATTCTTAGTCTTTAGAGAATGCCCTGGCCATTTTCTGTCTCTCAACTCAACCTTTCAAATGATTTTTTTAAAGGTTCAAACACTACAGAGCATCTGATTTAGTGAAAAGCACTTTAAGTACCTCTCCAAGCACTCCCCACTGGATCAAAATGTCATAGAAATGTTGTAAACACTATCAGTCATGTTCCAGAGAACAATTTAAACAAACACTGTTTTGCTCTTTTGTCTGGAAAAGTCATTTCTGAAGTGAAGAGTTCAAAACTTTTAGCCCCACATACTATGCAGTAAGAAAAAAAAAATACATCTTTTAAGTATCAGAAGCAGAGAACACAATAGGCTTTGTCTTGTTAAACAAAAGAACATGCTTTTCCTTTCAATCATTTCCAGCTGTATGATCTGGCCTTCATGGAATCAGAAATTAACAGCATATGGCATCTGGCTACCTGCACAGACTGCATATAAAATCTGAAGTCTTCAATAAGATTAACGGGCCTAGCGGTTGAGAGTGGAGGGGGAACCACCAAATGCTACTTCCAAAATTGAGGCAATAGCCCTAGCTGAAAGAAGGCAAGAAAAAATTGTGCCTATCTAATCAGATGTCAATTGTACTCTTCCTGCTCCCTAGGCAGCTGAGGAAGATTCCACCACTGACTCACAACTTTTTCGGTTCTCAAACAAGGAAGGAATTGATTTAAAAAAAAATGTTTTTAATTAAAAAACAAAAAAACAAGTTCTGTGTTAACCTACCTCATGACACAGCACACTGACACTCTGGGCCCAAATGAGCCACAGACAAAAAAACTCAAATGACTTATTATTCCTGAAATAAGTTCTAGCAAGTCTTGGTACCAGAATGTGGAAATATACAGAAGCTTCGACTAAAAGGTCTTTAAGGGCCTTCCAAAATAAAAACATTCCAGACAAAACATTAATCTACCTTTCTCATTAAGATCAACAGACCAAAAAGCTACTAACTCCTGGAATATTTTTCAGTTTTTCAGAATCTATACAAACCCTAATCTCTAACCTGATTCTCAGCTGTCAGAGCATAAATCCTAGACCTGCCTTCCTGCAACTTGATAGGGTGGGGGGAATGAGCGCACAATAAAGAGTAACTAAGTACCTTCAAACTTAAAAGAAATAGTTGCCCAAAATGCCAGCAGACTGATCCTTTCCGGTCCCTCCCCAACGCTTTCCTCCACCTTCAGGCACTCAACACCTTCAAGTCTACTCTTCACACTTTTAATCCTATTTAATACTTTTATCTGGATGTTTTCCAAAGCATTCTAGCTGAGCTTCAATGGGCCCAAAAGTCAAACAGTGGTATATGCCTTGACAGTTTACTTCTTAACTCCTAGAGGAGAGAGAAAATATAATTTATTAATAAATATTATGAGAAGTGGGCTTAAAACATTTTCATCAATAAAGTTTAATTTGGCCCTCAAGCATTTGGATCCCATAAAAGAGTTCAACAGTGTTTTAAGTGAAGACAGGAGGAAACCTAAACACATTCAAAGGCAGAATTAAAATCTTATAAAGGCATACAATTCAGAATAGACAAAATAAAAAGATGGGCCACCCATGATAGAGATAACTACTTTAATATTTTTTAAGACATCTATGGTCTAAGCACAACCAACCACTGGAATTTCTATATCAAAAGCTCTTTTACTAACTACGGGATTTACTAGATTCCGGTAGAACTATCTGGATTAAACAACAAAAAAAGCAAAAACCTAAAAGAATAACAAACCCATTTTCATCTCAGATTCTCCCTCTCCTCACAGTTCTCACCAGGACCCTGACAGCCTGACAACATCAATGTATTGCATACCCTGAGGCACCAGGTCAAATGCAGGAATCTATCACAGCTGCTAATGTTTTATCTTCACTTGAAATTTCAGAAATGCAAATGCAATACACCAACAGCTGTTCACACTTTCAACTTTTTCTTGCAAAGCTGGTCATGAAATGTGGCTTGCTGAACATTTGTAACATGATTACCAATTTCTGTTTCAATGGCTACATATGTGGCTGCCACTACCCTGTGATCTGATTTCACTGCCCAGTGGTGAAACAGCGTGGCTGGACTGGCAGTGGTTCCTGAAGGAGATGGCAGTGGGAAGGAGATAGGGTTCTTTATGAAGGAACTGAAGCCGACTAATGGATAAAACATACACAAGAGCAGTCTATTTAAATTAGGAACACAGATATACTTAACATGTGCATACATCAGATTGGTGTGCAATGGAAATTTTTAATAAGTGCATTTGATTAAAATTTGCTTGGACCTACTGTTTTATTGCCTACTAGGATTTCATAAGACACACACACAAATACTTCAAGATGCAATCCCTCTCCTCTAGAAGTTAACAAACTAACAGAGTAATTCTTAAAAGTTTTTCTGGGCTATGGACCCTCTCCCCAGAAATATATGCAAATACACACAATATTGCATTTAATTTCGGAGGGTAAGAGGACCTCTTAGACCTATAGATCATGGACCACAATTAAGAACACCAATTCTGGGGCGCCTGGGTGGCTCAGTTGGTTGGGCAACTGCCTTCAGCTCAGGTCATGATCCTGGAGTCCCAGGATCGAGCTCCGCATCAGGCTCTCTGCTCCGCAGGGAGCCTGCTTCCCTTCCTCTCTCTCTGGCTGCCTGCCTCTCTGCCTACTTGTGACTTCTGTCTGTCAAATAAATAAATAAAATCTTTAAAAAAAAAAAAAACAAACAATTCTGGGGCGCCTGGGTGGCTCAGTGGGTTAAAGCCTCTGCCTTCGGCTAGGTCATGATCCTGGAGTCCCAGGATCGAGTCCCACATCGGGCTCCCTGCTCGCCAGGGAGTCTGCTTCTCCCACTGACTTCTCTCCTCTCATGCTCTCTCTCTCTCTCAAATAAATAAAATAAAATCTTTAAAAAAAAAAAAAGAACACCAATTCTTTAAAATACATACAGATATAGATATAGATATAGATATAGATATAGATATATAGATATATATATATATCCTTTAAGGTAAATAAAGGAAATGTGGGTCTCTTAGTTGTAATCTGTCAAGATTATGTTTTTGAAAATGTATTTTCAGTGAGAGAAGGAAGGGCATTTGGAAGAAAGAATAACACTTTTCTAATCCTAAAAAATTGGTAATTTCATGGGATGCCACTAATAGTACTGTAAAATGAATTGGAAGGAAGTGACAAAAAAGTGTACATTTATAACTGGAGAAAAATTCCTGAAAAAGAGAAAAAAAGGAACCTTAAAATTACTAAATCACGGAAGCTGACAGACATGGCAACAGAAGATTTCGAAAGAAAAATAAAGTATAATCAATATTTAGCTAAAGACGACGACTCTGGTAGTAGCGGCCATAGTACCAGCCTTCACAAAATGGAGATGAAGAGCACAAAGTCAGAAGGGCGCCGGGGTGGCTCAATCAGTTAGGAGCACAAACTCAGCAAACGTGATCCAGGAGTGGATCCTGGACCAGAACAATTTGTTTTTTCTTTTATAAAATTTGAATAAGGTTTATAAATGAGATAATATGAATATTAATTTCCTAATTTTGATAATGTGATTATAAAGGGAAAGCATTTTTTTTACAGGGGACATTATATCTGCAGCTAACTCTAAAACCAACTGAAAAAATAATATATATATGTAACTATATGTAGAGAGAGAAGTATGAAGCAAATACAGTACAATGTTAACATTTAGGCAGTCTGGATAAGGCATATATGGATTGGTTTGTACCACAAAGTTTTTTAAATCTGAAATTACTTAAAAAAAAAAATTAATCACGTGCTCTGAAGTATAGCTGCCTAGGTTCAAATCCTGGTTCTGCTACTAATTAGCTACGTGGCTTTGGGCAATAAATTCTGTGACCTCTCTTTGCCTCTGTTTCCTCATTTGTAAAATGGGGATAATACAGAGTATAATCTCAAGTTGTTGTGAAGAAAAATGATAATTCATGTAAAGTGTTTATTAGAACAGGATCTGACAAATAAGAAGCACTCAAATCTTAGTCATTCCTGTTGTTCCTTTCCAAATATCAGCCTTATTCCCTGCCCCTTTCATCCCAAGAGTCTGTCTAGACGAAGTCATTATCGAAAAAGGACAGAAACAAACTAACAATGGAAAAAGCATGGTTTTTCATCTTTAGCCTCTGGGCAGGCACCCTGCTTCCAGACTGGCTATCCTTAAGCCTACTCTGTTTGCTGGGTGGGGGTGTTTTTTATCTTCTTTTTTTTTTAGGAGGCTCTACACCCAACATGGGGCTTGAACTCACAACCCCTAAATCAAGTTACATGCTCTACTGACTGAGCAGCCAGGTGCCCCAATCAGGGGAATTTCTATACACACAACTCTGAAAAGTCAATGCCTTCCTTAAAACCCTAATATTAGCTTCAAGAATAAAATTCCAATTCCTTTATTATATAAAGTCCATTATGACTTGGTTACAGCATACCCCTCTGTTGTCATCTGTTAAGACATTTACACAAATACTCCTTTACTCGGGCCTCTAAGAACTACTGTAGTTCTCTGGATACAAACTTTCAGTCCCCAAAACAGAATGTTCATTCTCTCTGCTTAGAATAGGATTTCACCCTCATTCATTGAGCCAACTCATATTCACCCTCAAAACTTACCTCAGTTTGATGTAGATGCCCCTTTGAGCACATAAAACCCAACACAGTATCATACTATAATCACTGACCACTCACTAGTGCTCATGATGTTCTAAGTTTCTTTTTTTTTTTTTTTAAGATTTTATTTATTTATTTGACAGATAGAGATCACAAGTAGGGAGAGAGGCAGGCAGAGAGAGAGAGAGGAGGAAGCAGGCTCCCTGCTAAGCAGAGAGCCCAACGCGGGGCTCGATCCCAGGACCCTGGGATCATGACCTGAGCGAAAGGCAGAGGCTTTAACCCACTGAGCCACCCAGGCGCCCCTGTTCTAAGTTTCTTAAAGGCAAGAACTCTAAGTCTTTGAACTTCAAGCACAAAACCTGACATAAGACAGACTTTCAGTTAGTTTTGAATGAATGAATCTTGACAAGAATCTCTTGACAAGGAACCCCAATAGGTGTGTACAGATAGGATAACCCATTCAGTAGCAAACCTTTTTCTCTGTCAAAGGCAGGGGGCTTACACATAAGTCACATCTCTACTTTTACCTAAGTATTGAAAATGTCAGCCATGCAAGTTTCTATCATAAAAAAACTAGCTTCATGCCTCAAGAACTTAGAGAAAGTAGATGGCACTGCAGTTTGGCAAGAAAGGAGATTCCCCTGAACACATGTTCATGGATTTCCTCACAGACACCAGTCACAACAATATTGTGGCATTAAATTGTTAAAAACAATATTAATAAATGAAAATGTTTTTGCTGCCAGAGCAGCCATACACACCATACAAAACAAGAATTCTTCTAGTCCTTCTCTCCACTACCCATGAAATAGAATGGCCTAATTTCAGCTTATAAAGTTATTTCTAACCAGAGTATCTGAAAGAACTAATGCAATCTGTCTGAGAAGGCTTTTAATCTTGCTAGTCACAGTGCCTGGTTAATTCCTGTAGCTAAAGTCTTGACCAGAGTTCCCTTTCACACCATGAGTTGGGCAAAACACATGGCCAAATAAAAAAGGTGCTGGAAACAGGCCCTTGAGCCGTATTAAACACAATGGAAATAACACTTGAAAATAGTATCCTTCCCAGCTGGGTAAGAAACACAATGGCTCCAACCATCTGCTCTTTCTGCTTAAGATTCCTTTACCACAAATGGAAATGACTGACTTATTATTTATTCCACTCAAGAAACAAGATCCCCAGAGTTGAAGATCACAATCTAAACCAGATAAAATTCAGACAGTGATAAGATAAAAAGTGTACCAAGTCCTAGACACGTTTCAGTTTTTCTTTTTATATTATATTCTCCAACTCCTTTACTATCCTGTCTGTAAGAAAGCTCAGTAAGAAGCTTCTGGGAAGAAAACATGTTCTAGAGTAATTCTGAAAGGAGAAATGATGGGCTAGAATGCAAACAAAACACTGGGTGACCATAAGAGATGAGGAGAAAGCACAGGAGAAGACCAACTATTCACTCATTCGATAATTTAAAAAGATTTAAGTCATTGTTGACAAAGTACCCATCTACTGATATGTGAAATGATTTGTCTCTGATTTTATAAATGCGCCAAGGAAGAAACCTATAAGGAAGAAATCCCTCTTGATTCCACACAGAGTTAAAGTAGAAAGGTTATGAAGCTCTTCTATGATATTGTTTTATAATATAGATCTTCAAATCCTACTGTAAACACCAGGAGAGATTATTCCTCCAATGACCCCCATAAAGTTCTCATGCAATTCTGGGGTTCTGTGGAACAACATTTGAAAACTGCAGGAACAGGTTTCTTACTCCTAACGGCAACTCGTCTACCACAGTTCTTAGAATACTAAACTCTATCGAAATTTGGCAAATTTTGAAAGAACTTGGCAAATCTTGCTGCCCAGGTATACTGAAAAAAGACTGACCAGCAACAGATTCCTATAATTCTGACAGTTTTTGTACAAACCACAACACACTGTCTACATTCCTCAAAGAAAAATACTTATTACTTTAAAAGCTTTCAGTGTCTGGTTGAGATTCACTGGATTATGAGTTCCTAGAAGGCAGAACTACATTTTTGTCATTTTTGAATCTCTACCTTCCTCAATTTTTCCCACCCAGTGCCTAGCACAGAGCTTTACACATAAAAAGGGGCTCTTTTAAAAATATGAGAAACAATCAAATATCCAGAAATAGAGGAATAGCTAAATTATGTTATATAAATGCTATTAAAAATTATTCGGTAGATTATACTCATAGACATTAACTATGTCTACGATGTGAATGAAAAGGCTATAGTTTGTATGTACAGTTCAAACCCATTTTTGTAAGTATGTAATGTTGACATGCATATGTACATAAATGACTCTGACTTATCCACAGATAAAAATCTAGACTCTTTTTATCAAAAGGTTATCTGTGAGGGCTCCCGGGTGGCTCAGTCCATTAAGTGCCAGATTCCTAATTTCGGCTTAGGTCATGATCTCGGGACTATGAGATCAAGTTGGGCTCCATGCTCAGTGGGGAGGCTGCTTGAAATTCTCTCTCCTCTGCCCCTCCCCCAACTCACATTTGAGAGAGAGCCTGCACGCTCTCTTTTTCTCTCCTCTAAATAAATAAATAAATAAAATCTTTCTTTTTTTTTTTTTAATGTTATCTGTGAGCTTTGGGATTTTTAAATGTTTCCGCATTTCTGTTTATATACACCGTTATATAGTACATGAAATGCTTATATAATGAATCCCTCCCATAGATACCAAAATAATAAGAACGTTTTCAGTTGGAAAAGGTCAACTAAATTTAACTCTCTGAACCAACTACTACTCTTCTCCTTCCCAAATTCCTGAAGTAACTTCAGCCCTGATATCTCTCTCAGGGTACCGCTCCTTCCTCCCTTGTCTTATCACTCTACTTTCCTGTCTTATTTTTCTTTGTGTTTTGTTAACTCACTTCATCTGTGTCCAACAAGACCCAAAACTCACTCTCTGGGCTATTACAATTTGTTTTTATGTCCCTTTCATCTCTTAGTCCTCACTCCCCACACTAAGCTGAAAATAAATGTTTGACTATAATGAGACAGCACTACACATCCACCAGAAGGACTAAAATTGAATAAGACTGACCACAACAAATGTTGTCAATAAGATCGGGCAATTGAAACCCTTCATATATTAATAGCAGGAATACAAAATGGTACAACCACTTTGCAAAAAAGCTTGGCAGTAGTTCATAAAATTCTCACCCCGAATTCCACTCCAGGTGTATCTACCCAAGAGAAATGAAACACATGTCCGCAGGAAGACTTATACAAATACAAAGACATTCTTTGTGGCCCTAGTCATAATAGCTGAAAACTGAAATGTCTTTAGGGTCCCTCAATAGAAGAATGAATAAACAAATTTTCTTGAATTCATAGAACAGAACAAAATTCAGCAATGAAAAATGAGCTCCTGAAACATGTAACACTATAGATGCACCTCAAAATCACGGTGCTGAGTGAAAGTGGCTTTACTGCCTGATTCCTTTTTTTTTTGGGGGGGGGTCTGATTCCATTTATATAAAGTTCTACAACAGCAAAGCTAATCTGTGATATAAAAAACTGGTTGCCTATGGAGAGGGAAGGGTACATGAGTAGAAAGGAGCATGACAGAATGTTCTGGCATGATGGTAATGTTCTGCATCTTGACATGGGTTTAGCTTCAACAGGTATATACATTTGTCAAAAACTCACTTCAGATTTGTACCTATCATGGTATTTGAAATTGACCTCAAGAGAAAAAATAATCCAATATTAAACTCTAACATTAGGCATGCTGAAGTATTTAGAGATGAAGTGTACTGATGTTTCAAACTTACTTTGAAAAGCATAAAGAAGATGTGATGGGTTGATGGATGACAGATGGAGAGAAATAAAGTAAAGCAAGAATTATGGGACATTAATTGTAGAATCTAGGCGGTGGGGAAACATAGGTGATAACTTTTCTGTAGGTGTGAAGTTTTTAAAAATAAAATGTTAAGACAAAAAGTAAACTCTGATCTCCAACTCAAATTACTTTTTGCTCAGTCTTCAGAGATAGCCAGTCTCATTTTGTAGCTAGCAAAGTCCACTTTTGCTCTACTGAGACCATGAGGCAGGCACAGCATGCTACTTAGCAGAGGAGTCAGAAGTGGTAAATCAGCAAGCTTGCCTGGAGGGAAAACTGGCCTCCAAGGATGAGCCAAACAGGAAACCCATTGGTGCAAAGCAATCAAAGAGCAACTACACTACCACGAACTCCAACAGTCACCCTTGGTGACTACTTTCTTGAGCTAAAACACCAACAGCACTTTCAGCCAGGACAAATCCCCTTTAGGGGGAGTCTGCCACCACCACCCAAATATTCACTAACATTCTTAGGCAGCTTTTCTTCCCTAAGTACAACCAGAAGTACCTTCTAACAAAAACACACACAGCTTTGAATTGTAGCATGGGACAGATTTATGGAATATGGAAGACATTAAAGTATTCGCTTTCTCTCTGAAAATAAAGAGCGCAGACTCATAAACAATGCCTGAAAGGCATTTCAGCAGCTTAATCCACACAGGACATGTTTTGCTTTTTCAGAAAATCAGGAACTGTTGGGTACAGGAAGCCATAAACAACAAGAATTTGGCTTAAAAAGGAGAACAAAATAAATGTTTTTTATGGAAATCACTTAATGTTTTTTTCAAGGGGTTTATTTATATGTGTCAAGGTCTACAAGACACAACTTGTACATAGGCAGCAGCTCTTACAATATATCTAATATTGATTGACTTCTCACAACAGTGGCACCGAGCAGAACCAGTCTGTCAGCGTTTCCATCAACAACTACATTTGTTGGGCTTAATAATTCCCTTTTTCCAATTTTCTCCAGACAGAGAAAACCACTTAGCTAGTTCTCAGCATTCAAACTCAGCCAAGAGGTTTTCTTTTAAGTTCCATCACACATGAAGTCTGGAGTTTTGGAAAGTGCATTTCCTTAGATAGGCACAGTCTTTCAAACTTAAGAGTCAAAAGAGTCATGATAGAAAAACCACCCACAGAATTCTGTAATTTAACAAAGATGCCACACACAAAATTCACTGAGTTAATAAGGTTAAAGATGGAATAAAATAGACAATACCATGGGTGGTAGGAGAAAGATATTCTCTTAGAGAAAAATTACTATTTTCAACAGGTATCTTAGAATTAACAATTAGGATCTGATATTCCTACTGAAGCAAAACAAGTTATGAAGAAACATAGATTTTTTTGGTCAAGGAGTAGTATCTGGAAAATCCAGGTTTCAGAAATGAAAGGTTAATGTTCTGCTTTGAAACTTCTGTGTAGGGGCGCCTGGGTGGCTCAGTGGGTTAAGCCTCTGCCTTCACTTTGGGTCATGATCTCAGGGTCCTGGGATTGAGCCCTGCATTGGGCTCTCTGCTCAGCAGGGGGCCTGCTACCCCACCCTCCCCTCTGCCTGCCTCTCTGCCTACTTGTGCTCTCTTTCTCTGTCAAATAAATAAATAAAATCTTTAAAAAAAAAAAAAGAAAGAAACTTATGTGTAACCATAAGCAAGACTGAATTCTTTATTTACCCATCAATGAAATTAACTCAACTTTCTTAATCATTTATGTTCAAAGAGTCTGAACTTCTCACAGACAACAGTAAATGTATACTGAAGCTATCTTCTTATTTCTTCCCACTATAAGAGGCCCTGTACAACATCTATAAATAGTACTTCTGCCCCCAAATGATGATACTCAGCACAAATTATCCTGAGAATACCTACTCAGTGCACACTAAAATCATAAGATCTTAGTTTCTTCCCCAACTTTCACTTCTGTGTTTTTCTTAGTCAATAATACTTTATGAATACCCTGGAGAGAAATAATTGTTTGAAATGGTTTCCCTCTAATGCTCAAAAATATATAAATTATCAACTATTGGGACACTATGTACAACCCACCATTTTATGCAATACCACTGGCTGCACAGCCTTTTTTTTTTTTTTAAAGGTGAAAAAAAAAAAAAAAAAAGATTGCCCGTGGTGGGTCTGGATGACAGAGCAGACCAATCTGACAAGGGTCTTCGAGAAGAACACTTTGGAGCTGACACTGCAAAAGTAGGTTGGGGTCATATTGGCAAGATTCAAATGACCAACTGTGGGGTTTAGATTTTGTTCTGATGAAAATGCAGAGCCACAGAACATTGTTAGCAGGCAAGTGACAGGTGGAAAGGGGATGCAAGAAAATTAAACATGCACGCTGAAAGGGGTGCCTGGCTGGTTTAGTCGAGAGAGCATGCAACTTGATCTTGGGGTTGTGAGTACGATACCCACAGTGGGTATAGAGATTACTTAAATATAAAAGAAAATAGAAATCTTTAAACAGGCACATTAGATTAAATGCCAGTTAGACAAGGGAAGAGAAATAAGAAGGAAGTCAGAACACAACGTCCAAGCTTCTTTTATTATTTTTCTTTGGTGAAAACTAACTCACATGATTTCTCAGTAGATTTAGTATATGCACTGAGCTCAACTCCCTCCTCAAAACTCCCTAAAACAAACCTAACCAGTCGTTTTCGAAAAGGCATAAACTATAACTAACATCAAAGAGTACAAAAGAACTAAGAGCAACAAAATATTGGAAACTGGAAAGCAGAGGGCCCAGTTGGTAATCAGACAAAGCAAGTAATAGGAAAAGCCAGTGGCAGCCTGACCCTCATCAGGTGCTGGCAGCTCAAGGTATCTGGAAGGGAAGGCAGAAAATGCAGCCTACAAGGGCTAAGCTGAAGATCTGCTTATAAAGCAATTAGACACTTCCTACCCCTGATTCCCCTTTCTAACTTCATCTGGCCAGCACCGATCTTTCCCTCACCACAGCAAAAAGCTAGGGATTTGTTTCACAGAAAAGGTAAAACAGAAGGTCTCAACTTGGAGAGAAATGTACCTAGTGAGAAGATAAGTATCATCCCAAAAATGAGGAATTAAGCATAAGAGTTTACCTACCAACTGTTGAGATCACCAATCTCGTTTTCCCTACTTAGACTCCTTAAAATGAGGATGGGCAAGAATTCTAGAAGTTCCTACTTGGGGTAATTTGATCAGCCCTGGGGCAGGGGGAAGTGGGGAGATCACCAAAGACACTGACAAGGAAGTTTCTCCCCAAGGAAATCACCCATCCAGTTCAGCCTACAAGTGACAGGAGGGGATGCGGAAGTAAGTTCAGTGGAAGTTGGAGTTAAGTGGCTCTGTAAGTGTGCTTCGTCTTGGATCCCCAAGAAACTCACATTTATTGCTGAGTATGTACAGAAATAGGGTCCAGACTTTTTATTGCTATTGACTGCTGTCTTAATTTAAATTCCCCAAGAAGGGGAACCTGAGAAAAGGATTTGAGTCTAAGGAATTTATGTGGGAGAGGACCCCAGGAAGGACTTACAGGGTCATAAAGAAGTGAGACTATACAAAGAATGAAGTGAATAAAGGGTATCAAGCAAGTTAGGCCAACTAAAACTTAATTCCATGGGGAACTCAGAAATAGTATCAAACACTTACCTTAGAGGTAATTCTGATTCCCTACCAACCTCCCACCTGATGCGCAAAGGAGCGGAGGTATTTACAAGCCAGGTTCCATCAGTTATTGATTGAGAGCCACTAGGACAGGAGGACGGGCAGAAAACTGGCATTAATTCCCCATCTCTGGCATCCAAAGAAAGTCTTGAGCCAAGAAGATACAGATGCTGACAACTGGAGGTTTGGTCAGCATGCATTGAAAGGATGAGCACTGAAGGGATGTAAACAGGGTGCCAACAGCATCTGCTAATGTCCATCATGATAACCAAGCTCTTTAATCACTATCTTATCCAATGTAAGAAAGTGTTTCTTATAGGTTCACTCTTGAATCCTTTGCTTTCCTATCTTTTAGAAAGCTAATAATCTAGTAGTAAGTGGAAAGGGTCCCACATTACCAAGCACTTTACAAAATTATCTAGCTAAAGCAGTACACTACTTTGGTTAATGGCATTAACTTTATCACTTTGTACTGGAGATAAACATTGACCACCCTGATTTCACCAATGAGAAAATTACTCCAAAGCAATGAAATGATGCATTAGGTCCAAAAGTAAATGGAGATAAAATTAAAAGCTAAAAATGGCCACAGTCGCCAAACTGTGGAAAGAACCAAGACGCCCTTCAACGGACAAATAGATAAGGAAGATGTGGTACATATACACGATGGAGTATTATGCCTCCATCAGAAAGGATGAATACTCAACTTTTGTAGCAACATGGATGGGACTGGAAGAGATTATGATGAGCGAAATAAGTCAAGCAGAGAGAGTCAAGTATCATATGGTTTCACTTATTTGTGGAGCATAACAAAGAACATGGAGGACATGGGGAGATGGAGAGGAGAAGGGAGTTGAGGGAAATTGGAAGGGGAGACGAACCATGAGAGACTATGGACTCTGAAAAACAACCAGAGGGTTTTGAAGGGGCGGGGGCTGGGAGGTTGGGGAACTAGGTGGTGGGTCATACGGAGGGCACGTACTGCATGGAGCACTGGGTGTGGTGCAAAAACAATGAATACTGTTACGCTAAAAATTTTTAAAAAAAAATTAAAAGCTAAACTCTTGGCTCCTATTTTCAACTTTCAAAATGTATTGCCTGCTAACTTTTACATTCACATTAATTGTGCCCATCCGCAGCTCTAAGAATTTTAGCCCAAAGCAACTGGCCAGAAGGTGCATTGCTTTATTTCACCATTAAGTTACCAAAACTAGAAGTTATACCTGGCTGCAACATTAAATATCTGAAAAGTAAACGCAACCTCAATGTTCCCTAGGTCCATGAACTTGAATATCCAATCAGGTTACTCCAATAACATGTCTCTAAACTCACTGACTCAAAAACTTCATTTATCGAAGTGACTGGACCTCAGTTTCCATTCATGATATTCCCACAGCCCACTTCCTATGAGTTTTTCTCTTCTTTACAGAAATGCCTTCCTTTTTAAAATCTACTTTTTTTTTTTTTTTTTTTTAATTTTTTTAGCGAGGGGCGGGAGGCCACAGAGGGAGACGGGGAGAGAGAGAATCTTAAGCAGGCTCCAAATCCAGCACGGAGCCTAACATGGGATTTGATCTCACAACCCTGAGATCATGACCCAAACCAAAACCAAGAGTCAGATATTTAACCAACTGAACCATCCAGGTGCCCCAATATCTACTTTGTTTAAAGGTGGGCACCCCACAGTAGAAGAATTGGAATTCCCTATGATACCATCTTGAAGTCTCATAACGTAAGGTATTCAATTGTTTGGCACTAAAGTGAGGTTAGAGGAAAAGACTAGGTCAGAATGGATGGATCAATGTTCTTTTCTAATACTCGGGTCCTAGAGTAAAGTCCGGCCCACCATACGAGCATCCTTACTCACACGTTTATTTCTCCTAGGGTCTCCACTCTCTGTCCTTGCAGTGTGATCACCTCAACTCAGTTTTTGTATTTACAATTGTGCACAGCGTCTATCTTCTTTCCCCTGTGCTCCATGATACAGCAGACAAATGAAGGATAGAACTAGGTACTGCTTAAGTGTCCCTGAGATTTCTGTGACAGTTAAGGAGAATGCCCTAAACATTTGTAAGACACAATCAGTGGAGTATCACCTAATTTCTCACTCCAGCCTTGACTCCCCAACACATCCTATTGTATGAGTTTGAAGTCTTCCCAACAGGAGGGCAATGGTAGTTTATTGAAGTACAGGAATTAAACCTTCAGCTCAAACAAGTTTATCATCAAGTTTCCATAGCCAGTCTGCCCAAAGAAGTTGCCTTTTCTCACAGCACTTACTTTTCTAGCCTCTAAGACAGAGAGGAAAAAATACTAACCTAGTCACAAAAATGTCAACAATAGCTACAAAACTTCTACTGAACAGACCATTCATACAATAGGTGATCATTTCAACATTTAAGTACCATCTGAGTACATGATAGCCAAGGACAGCAATATTATAATTAACAAATGACTGATGGCCTTCTTCATGTCCCCATGGGTATGCATATTCCAATCATTTCACATCCACGGAACAAGAAATAAAGAGGAGTATCTTATTTTCCAAATTAAACTAACCCTATTATTCCTTTATCAGACCTCCAAGTTGCTTCAATAGTTATAATATCAGATGACAATACACCAGTTTACCTTTCCTGAAAAGTTCCTCAAGGAAATATTCTTTTAAATCCTTTGTCAGTATCTAATATAAGTCCTTGTACTTAATGCTCACACACAAAAAAAGTCACTGACTACTATTGACTTGATTGCAGTTAGGCCCAACCTGTTGACAGACACTAATAATCAATCACAGATCAGTCTTTCTAATCAGTTTCACAACCCAGTGTACATGGTATTAGTCTGAGTTTCTGAATAATAGAGACTATTTTACCCACTTAGTTTTAATTAGTTTTTTATAAAGTACAGACTCTTTTATGCTAAGATTTCTGGGGCATTTAGGGCTCATTTCTCATTTTCCTTATGGTTTGACAATACAGAGAAAGCTGGTAAGAAGGACATGTCAGACACTCACTAAACTTATATTCTACTGTTGTGAATTAAGTCATGTCCCCCATAATTATAAAAAGATACCTTAAAGTCCTGACTTCCAGAACCTGTAAATGTGACCTTATTTGGAAATTATGTCTTTGTAGATATAATCATCTTAAGAGGAGGTCATCAGTGTGACCCTCAATCCAATATGACTCGTGTCCTTATAAGAAAAGGAGAGGGGACACAGATACACAGAGAGAACATCATGTGATGATAAAAAAAGAAATTGGAGTTATGCTACCACCAGCCAGGGAATACCAAGGATTGCTGACAACTCCCAGAAGCTAGGAGTGAGGCCATAAAATAGATTCTCTCTCTTGAGCCCCAAGAAGCTAGCTAGCAACCCTGCCTACCCCCGAATTTCAGACTTCTAGCTTCCAGAACTATGAAAGAATAAATTTCTATTGTTTCTTTTTTTATAAGCCACCTTATTTGTGGTGCTACGTACAGCAGCCCTGGGAAACTAATACATCCATTTTAAGTTCAACAATAAACTGAGGGATCATATTAAAGAAAAAAAAATCAACACACAATATAGTTAGCAATGAAGCTTCTAGAAAAAAACAGGGTGAATATGCGATTGAATTTATAGAGCTCTTAAAAGGTCAATCAATAATATTTTTAAATCACTTTAATTCAATTTGCAGTTAATATTTCAGAAAACAAAAATATAGAGGTCAAGAAAAATAAAATAGTAACAGGAATGCTTGCAAAAAAGAAAACAGAAAGTAACAAGTAAAGATAAATACAATGTTCTAGAGCTTCTGAGAAGTGTTTCTAGATGGGAGTCCTCAGGGATCCAGACTAATAAGACTCTTAGTTCCTGCAGAGTAAGGGTCAGTAAACTTGCTCTACAAGGGGCAGACAGTAAATAGTTCCATCTCTGGAGGCCATACAGGGCCTATTACAAGTGAACTTCGCCTTGGCGGCACAAAAAGAGACAATATGAAAACCAATTAGTATAGCTGTGTTCCAATTAAACATTACTTACAAAAACAGGTGGTCTACCCACAGGCTACAGTTCCAACCCCTGCTATGGAGTAATGGTTCTTAATTGTCCTGGAATCGTAGACACATAGTTGTAACGTGTCAGCTTAGCTAGGCGGAACTCCATTTCCAACCAATTCCCCCCAGTTGCCGGGAGGCACAAGAGAGAGTCTCATGCAAGATTTAGAGAGGAGCAAGGAGCAGCAGCCATTTTGTAGCTCACACATGTTGCATTTATCTGCTAGTTAAGCTCGTTGGCCTGTTGGCCTGGGGCAGCAGCCACACCTGCAACTGCTCCACTTCCCCCTGCCCCAATCCTCCTTCAGCTTCTCCTGGACAAAGTGTGTATTCAGCTCCACACTGCAGGGCACCAGTTTCTCCTGCAGCTTACCCACGTCGGTATCAGCAGCAGCAAGAATGACCATGAGCTGCAGGCCACCTCCTGGCTTCCAACTTGTCTTTGGCTCTACCTTATTTTATTTTATTTTAAAGATTGTATGTATGTATGTATTTATTTATTTGATATGGAGAGATATCAGAAGTAGGCAGAGACGCAGGCAAGGCGGGGGGGGGTGTTAATTGTTAAATAGGTTGTAATTATTTGTTGATTGAAATAGTATGACATGTTGGGGCACCTGGGTGGCTCAGTGGGTTAAGGCTCTGCCTTCGGCTCGGGTCGTGATCTCAAGGTCCTAGGATCGAGTCTCACATCGGGCTCTCTGCTCAGTGGGGAACCTGCTTCCCCTCCCCTCTCTCTCTGCCTACTTTTGATCTCTGTCTGTCAAATAAATAAATAAAATCTTTAAAAAAAATAATATGTAAAACATCAAGATATTAATCTTGACATTTTTTAAAAACTGTATTCAAATTCTGAGATATTACTAAACAAGGATAATCTTTCACACATAAAATAAATTAGTAAGGTGAAGTGTTATGTAAGGAGAATACGTGATTACTGCCCAGTTCCAAATTCCTTTTTTATTATTCTTCCTTCTCTTTTACAACTTTCGCTACACAAAGAAAGGGGGAAGGATCCTCCTCTTCTTGTTTAATAGTACCCTTTACCAACTAAGATTGCTTTACAGAAGGTGCAACTTCCATTCAGAAACTGACCCATCTGAAACCCTAAGATGGTTCTTGGAAGTAAGTAGCATTCACTAAGATCAGGGGCTGATGACATCCCAGTTGCGTTTTCCGCTCTGTGCAAAACATTCTACAAAAGCCCAGGAGAGGAAACCAAGTAGAATGCTAGGTTTCAAATATTTTTTACAGGAAGTCCATCCTAATATCCTCAGGGTAAATCCTATTTTGATCCAATCAGAACTCTAGGAGGGAGAAAAACAGATTATCGACTTCCCAATCCCAAACCCCTCTTAATAAAAATTTAGTCAAAAATCCTCTCTAGAAGTTAAGTATCTTCATGACTGGAATACGTTTTTCAGGGGGAAAAGAAGAAAATCTATGAAATTCAACAAAAACCCCAAAACGGCAGGCTAACAGGCAGCATTTTCTCTGTTTCCTGCACATTCTCCACCCTCATTTCAAAATTCTCTTACAAAAAGAGTGAAGATAGAGGAGGAGAAGAAGAAATCTGATTTAACAAAGAAATATGATACACATTAAAAACAGATCTGATGGCCTCACCTGGAAAACTGGAATATATCCATAGGTATAAGATTTGCATTACTTTTTTAACATTCTGTTTCTAAAAGCAAGTTCTGAACAATAAAATATATTTGGTATCCCAATCTAGGACGTGCCATACATAGCGCTTTTCTTTGCCTATGAAGTTGCTATGGCTTCCCCCGCCTCAAGTATAATCTAAATAAAAACAAAGTCCTGCGGTGAGTCCCCAAAGCTACCTTTGGGCCATTTAGAAAAACAAAAGAATACTGCAAAGGATCAAACAATTCTTCATTCTCTGGAGCAGGGAATGATTGTGATGAAATACATCAGTGTTGGGCAGGGTTATCTAAATCCATAAATCAGTATAATAGTGGTCACTTTTACTGCTATTTCATACCCCCTCCATACTCTGTGATCACTAATCTTCTACCTGTTCCCTCTGGTTCAATTCTGGTTAATTCCATGAATTAAAAGCCTAATTCATCTTTCTCTATTCACTCCCCTCTTCCCAGCAATTTCTTCAACCGTTCTTTCTGTCTCCCCCTGCCATAGCACGTGTACCACTCATCCTTCTTACTCTATGTTCCTTACATTTCCTTAAAAAATGTCTAACTTTCCTTTAAAGAACTGACGGTTGGTCTCTCTATCCTAACCCAAGGCAAGATGTCTAAGGAGCTGTGACTTGAGAAACTAATGTTGTGTATGTTGCCTTTGAGAAGAGTGGATCTATGCTTATGATAAACTCTTTTAAGATAAAATCTTTTCAGAGAGAAATTCTAGGAAAACTTGAACCTAAAAAGCTCTAGATACAAATGTATCTGCTGTGTACAAGCGTATTTCCTTCAAGAATGAACTTCATAGATCTCACCCCAATTACCCATAAATCTAGATTCAGAAGGTAGGTAAGTCTTCTAGCTCTGTGTCTGTGGTCCACGTTAGGTTTTTAATAAGTGTTCAGTGCGTTAGGTTTTTAATAAGTGTTCAGTGGGGATGGCACACTGAAGGACAGTTGATGCAAACTATCATTTCCATATGGGTTTTGCTGTTGTTGTTGTTGTTTAAAGAAAGAAAATGAAAAGGCTTTCTTTCCTCTTACAATGCCAGAGGAACAAAGGAGTTGCTAAAGAATCCTGGATTCTCCACAGGCTGTGTATGCACACGTGCCCAGAGCCACCTTTCCATCTGCAGGCTTGCATACCACTAAAATAGACAGAATTCAGCCCTTCCGTTTGTAGCAAGACATTTCTCTGTATGTCATTTGGCAGATGCAGTTGTGGGGCTCTGCCAATTCACCCTGGAGCCCTCCATTTTAATCAGTATCACATAAAGTTTAACACATGCTTTGAAATGTGCACCAGATCCAAAGCTTTGCCTGGGGATGGGGGGTGGGGGTGCTTTCTACAAAAACACACACAGTCCCAGCTGTGACCCCACAAGCAATTATCTTTCACCTTTGGCTGAACCAGGAGAACTGTCAACACCAGCACACTGCCAACCAAAGGAGAGGTTATGGGGTCAAAGTGGGGGGGAAAGGCTGAATGTTTTGGGGTTCAGCTTGGCCCTTTGCGAATCCTGCCGCCTGCATGGAAGAAGCATTCTTTGTAGCGAGCTGGACACTGAAAAGCACAGCTACCAGAGTAGAAGCTGTGAGTACAGTGGAATTTTACCAAGGTTGTTCAAGAAGTAAACTCCTTAGTACAAGCTCAATGTTCCAATAGTACAACAGGATAAACATGTACCAAAAGCTAAAGAACTCATATAGGTAAACTCACATACATCAGGAAACTGCATCTGTGAATTGACTTTTGCAGGGAAGAGGATTAAAACAAACCTCATACTTTGGAAAGAAATCGTTTTCACCTCCTGTCTCAACACAAGTTAAAAATATATGAAATTGTCTTAGAAGTTTTCTTTTGAATATGGAAACCAAAAGAGATTGTCATTGATGGTATAAAAAATAATGACTAAAGTAGAGATGGAAGGCCATAGTCTCCCCAACGTCCCCATATAAACCCCAAATACATATATATACATACACACACACTGCTGATGAGATCTTTCCAAAAATGCCAACCATGAAATATATGAATGTTCTGCCTCTTCCACAAGTGAAATTAATCTCTCACAACCAGAGGAAGAACACATTTTATCTCTTGTACCATCTATGATCCGTTTGTGAAGCCTGGTCTCAGTCACTGTATCAAGAAGGACTCTAAGGCTTAGGCTATTACGGGGGTAAGAACGCCAGCTGAATCACTGACTTCTGTCAGCACTGACACTAACGGGCATACCGGTGCCACAGAGTGGCACATAACTGTTCCACATCAGTTAGACCAGTGGTCTCCAAAGTGGGGTGGGTCTATCCCCCAATGCTATGCATAACAATCCATCAGTACTTATATTTCTTTTCATCTTGTAAAAAAAAAAAAAAAATGGGAGCACCTGGGTGGCTCAGTCATTAAGCATCTGCCTTCAGCTCAAGTCATGATCCCAGAGTCCTGGGATCTAGCAGCACATCAGACTCCCTGCTTAGCGGGGCACCTGCTCCTCCCTTTCCCCCTGCCTGTCATTCTCATGCTCTCTCTCTTTCTCTCTCTCTGTCAAATAAATAATAAATACTTAAAAAAAAAACTAAACTTTACTAACATTTGGTTTAAGAGATGATGCTGACACTCTCACTCTCTGCACGTCAGAAAGTCATGTACCACACATGGAATTTCAGAACATTTTAGGGTGCCTGGGTGGCTCCACCAGCTGAGCACCTGACTCTTGATCTCAGGGTTGGGAGTTTGAGCCCCACGTTGGGGTCCACACTGGGTGTGAATCCGACTTTAAAAAAAAATAATACTGGGGCGCCTGGGTGGCTCAGTGGTTTAAAGCCTCTGCCTTCAGCTCAGGTCATGATCTCAGGGTCCTGGGATCGACCCCGCATCGGGCTCTCTGCTCAGCAGGGACCCTGCTTCCCTTCCTCTCTCTCTGGCTGCCTCTCTGCCTGCCTGTGATCTCTGTCTGTCAAATAAATAAATAAATAAAATTTTAAAAAAAAAAAACTTAAAAAAATATAATAATACTACAGTGAGGAAAGATAGTGCAGTGTGACCGATACTAATACTCTCCCTTGTTGATTCTCTTTCCTTTTTTTGTGATCTATTGTGGACTGCATGTGTTTAGATAACATTAGATTATGTTACCTAGTTTTAGTTAAACTTCTAGAAAATGGACAAATGGTTTTAACATATTCCTAGAAAGAAACTGTAGTTTGAAAATAATATTAATAATGCTAGTATATGCAAATGACAGGAAAATAGCACGGTTAATACTTGTCTTCATCCTAGTGTGGTAAGACCATTACAATACTGGTCCCCAGGGAATCTTGCTTCCCGGGTGCATGCCCCTCAGCAAAGTAATACTGCTGCTTCTCCTATCAAGAGGCGGAGACCACTTCTCCACCTTCCTGAATCTAGACTGGCTCCATGACTTCCTTCGGCTAAGAGAACGTGACAGATGTGGTCCAACTCTGGAGTTTAGAGGCCTAGCAGCATCAGCTCTTTCTGTGTAAACCGGAAGACCACCATGCCATGAGGCCTACTGGTGGATGAGAGTCCATGCAGAGATCCAGGATAACAGCTGGCACCAACTGCCAGCCAGCCATGGGCTGGGTTCCTGGTGAGGCCAACAAACTCTCTAGCTGTGCCTAGCCTCAAGTGCTGACCCACAGAAACATAAGAAATAATAACTGTACTATTTTAATCCATTAAATTTTCGGTGGCTTGTTAACCTGCAATGGATAACAAATACTCCTGGTATGAGCCCCATGTCAAAAGCATTGTATAGTAAATATAAGGATGATTGAAGCATGTCCGACAGAAAGTAACCCCTCCAGAATTATCTAGAATTAGATAATTCTAGAATTATCTAGAAGACTATTTGAAAATGCATTATTAACAATGGATCTCTCTCTAAATATATCTCCTGCTCTAGGATAGTAACTGAGAGTAGCACATGTATATATGACTTTAAATAAGTTTTATATATATATATATATATATATATATGGTGAATATATACTCAAAAATGTTTACCAAAGGAAGTCCACAATCCAAAAAGTTTAGAACCACTGAGTTAATGAAAGTAGTACACATATATAATGTATAAATATAAATATACAGGTATAGGTACAAAAGTTCAACTTCTTTTGAAGTAAGAGTGTCAAAATCTTTGACAAGTTCTAGTGAGCTGCCATGTACGAGTTCATGTAGTAAAGCTGATCAAAGACCCTCCAGAGCGATCCTGTCCACCTCTATTTCTAGGCAATACAAGTTCCAAACCATCCCAAAAATAGGAATCTCCATAGTTCTAACATTTTGCTTTTACTACAATGCATTTTTACTTTGCAATATTATATATACCCCTCCCCATCCCACAACCTTTTATTTATTACATTACTTGCTACATTTAGATCACTACATAACTACCAATTTTCTTATCATGGCAGATTTCTACCTCGGATGAACAGAGGCATCATTCAATGATGCAGGAAATGTGGAAGAGAGGGTCGTGTGGTGATGGGAAGAGGGCCTGAGGTGATATGGCCAATGAAAGGGAGACCTGAGCATGTCAAGTACAAAGTGGTAAGAGTCACTGAAAGGGAAAGGTTGAAAAAAAAGAGAAGTAAGAGGGAATGACCAACAGAGTAAAGAAATGAGACTGAGCAGGAGGGGAATGACGCCGTGAGCAGGAGGAACAGCCTCTTTTCGGAGAGGTGGAGCAGAAACAGTGAAGAATGGTGGAGATACAGATAGTTGAGGAACAAGAGTGCTGAAAGCCAAGAGAGTTTCTGCCTAAGAGTCTTCAGATTCTCTGTGACATTGCTTAAAAGGCAAGGTCATCCATAAAGAAAAAGGGGCATTGACTCTGTGAAGAAAAAGATGAAGTCTTCACCTTTTTGTGTCTTATGGAATATTTAAATGAACACCAACTTTAAGCTTACTCATACTATGCTATCTCTAGGTATTTCAAATCAATATTGGAACATTTTTTTCTTTGTCATTTAGCCCTTCTGTTTCTTTCTTTTTTTTTTTTCTTTTTAAGATTTTATTTATTTATTTGACAGAGAGAGAGAGAGCCAGAGAGCACAAGTGGGGGAAATGGCAGAGGGAGAAAGAAAATAAGGCTCCCTGCAGCCCAGTGCGGGGCTCAATTCTAGGCCCTTGGAATCATGATCTGAGCCAAAGGCAGATGCTTAACCAACTGAGCCACCCTCTTAACCAAATGAGCCACCCAAGCATCCCACACCCTTCTGTATTTCTTCTGTACTACCCTCACAACATTCAAGGAGGTCGGGGGGGAGGGGACAAAAATACATGAGCAGTCATAGCCAAACCCAAGCCTGTCAACATAATCTTATCCAACGTACACAGTCAAATAAAATATAGGTCCACTCATTCCCTGACTATCCACCATCTAAACTGGGTCACTCAGAAAAGTTTACCAACACCTTGAATCTACCTGTCAATGTGTTAGAGAAGATGGCATCCTTTTCCACTAATGATATAAATTAAACTCTGAGATGGCTACAAACTCCTCTAGTCAACCCTTTCTACTACGTAATTTTCACAAATCATAATTAAACTAGAAAGGGAGCATCCCGGAATATATTACTGAATCTGACACTGATATAGCACCTTAATAATTCAGATGTCTCCCACAAGAGATATATAATTGGATACATTTCAGAGAGTGCCTAAGTCCCTTGACATTTCATAAAGAATTTGTATTCACACAATAATTTTTCTAAGGAAAGCATGCATGACTTTCATTAGATTCTCAAAAGGTTTATGTACCAAAAATGTCTATGAACTATCATTATAGATCTTCTCTTCTCCAATGTTAAAAGAGCAACTCCGCTTGAAGACCTACCAGAAAAGGCAAACAGAACACATGCCCAGGGAGGCCACAGCCTCTTCATCAGGGCGGCAGGGAGAGCCATATGTTTAGCTGACTAAGACTAGCAAAAGTCATGCTGCTGGGAAGCAGGCTGTAGTATTTTGTGGCATTTGCTTGTTTTCTCATATAGTTTATTTAGAAATAAAGGAAAGGTACAAATTCATAACAGATTTCAGCCTAAATCAAAAAATAAGATTATAGGACTGGGGGAAAAAAGGTATTCCTTTCCTTATCCTTAAATTCTCTGACACCAGGATAAAAATTACCATATTCAAGGACAGTGTAGCTCTTAAAAGTAGATTAAGACCACTATGGTTCCATGACAGACTATGGACTTTGAAAAACTACCTGAGGGTTTTGAAGGGGGGGGGGGTTGGGAGTGGGGGGGGGCGGGGGGTGGGAGGTTGGGGGAACAGGTGGTGGGTAATAGGGAGGGCACATATTGCATGAAGCACTGGGTGTGGTGCAAAAACAATGAATACTGTTACGCTGAAAAGAAATAATAAATAAATAAATAAATAAATAAATAAATAAATAAATAAAAAGACCGCTATGGTTCAAGCGGGCCAGTAGCCGCACTAAACACAAAACTAAGGTAGATATATTTCTATATACGTTGTTAGATACAAAGACCACAGAAATACACACACATCCAGACTGCAAAGACTCTAATGGTGTAAGGGCAACTCCCAGTGCTGCTTTTGAACAAAATTTTTAAGGAAACTGAAGTACAGATAAACCTATCTATAAACTTTGGGAATTACAACCTATTTAAAAGACTACTGTGTGGGGCGCCTGGGTGGCTCAGTGGGTGAAAGCCTCTGCCTTCAGCTCAGGTCATGATCTCAGGGTCCTGGGATCGAGCCCTGCATCAGGCTCTCTGCTCAAGCCGGGAGCATGCTTCCTCCTCTCTCTCTCTGCCTGGCTCTCTGCCTACTTGTGATCTCTGTCTGTCAAATAAATAAATAAAATTCTTTTTAAAAAATAAACAAATAAATAAAAGGCACTGTGTGAATTCCAGTTTTGTTCTTTTGCCTCATTTTCTTCCCTATAAAGTGATCATGAGTTCCTCAATGTACATACAAAATACTGTATTTGTTCAATCAGTACTAGAGCTCCGAATGCAAGCTCAAAATTTTACTGGTTACAGGGTTTCATTTCTGGAAGATGAAAAAGTTCTGGAGACAGATGCTGGTGATGGTTATACAATGACGTAAATGTTCTTATGAATGTCCTTATTAATGCCACAAAGCTGCAGCACGTTGAAAAATGATGGAAAAGTCAAATTTTATGTTATATATACTTTACCACAATAAAAAAAAAAATGCACTGCTGTATCGAAGGGAGAAAAACTCACTGGAAGAGCATCCAGATAAAATTTTACCTAAGCAAAAACAAAACAAACAAACAAAAAAAAAACAATAAAACAAAAAACCTCTAGGATTTCAAAGATAAACTGCATCTTGAGAGATCAACTTTGAATATAATAGTCATAGGTTTTGACACAAAATTATGAGCCTAAAAAGAGGAAAATATTAAAACTTTTATATATCCATGTAGATTCCCTGTACTTAATTGCAAAAGTGCTCTGCCAAGGGAAAAGGAAGTTTATGTAGGTATAATACAACAAGAATTTGCCAAATGCCTAGTGTGTACAATGTAGTGAGCTAGATTCTTTGGGAACAGAAAAAAAAAAAAAAAGAAAAGAAAGAAAGAAAAAAGAAACCAATTCAGATACATGTCCTTGAAAAATGCTAGTAAATGACTATCATCTTAGTTCTACTTCCTGAACTCGATCAGGGCTACAGGTTCCCCTCCTCCAAACACCTGCCCCAGATCCCTTTTATTACCTAGGATTCTGCAAGCGGGTCCTGTGTGATTTACAGTCCACTTTCTTCATCGTGGTGTGCTACAAGACAGAACACCCCTCCTAAGCCCTGGCATTGCATGACTGTTCTCAAAAATAAAGACTCTCAAATAAATAAATAAATAAATAAAGACTCTCTTAAATTTTCTGCTTCCTTCCCAATCTCATTAACATCTCATTGATATAGAGTGCAAATCATCTTCCCTGAAAGGATATTTTGATTTCTAAAACAATATTTTTTCAATTTTTAGAAATTTCGAAATAGTTAAAAATTTATATAAACACCCATTATCACTGTTCTGTTTTAACAGCTAACCACACTCAGAGGCCTCAACGGTTGGCTGACTTTTGAGTTTAAGCAAACACACACACGTGCAAGGAGGCACCACAACCTGACAAAGCCTTTTCCTTCCCCCCAGACAAATGCTCTAATCTGCAGAGAATTTTCTCCTCCACACACATACACAAGCAATAACTGAAAGCTGTTCTAAATTTGCTATAGATGTGCAATTAGAAAAGTATGTCAGGAAGGTAAAGTAGCCTGAATTTGTCAACAAAACCACCTCTTTTTTGCAAGCTTTCAAAACAAATAAAATGTAGCCAACTGAAAACTTTCAGCTCACAGTATAAATTCTTGTTCATTGTTTTGGTCTGTAGTTTCTCACAAAGAACAAAGAGTCCATGAGTAAAAAATCCAATTCTAATGATCTGACCACTTCTCAGACTTATCCTTGTCCAAAGTGTTACACTCCCTAGCCATCTTGGAGCAGTTACATATCAAATCACCTTCTCATGAAGACAGAAGGAATCCATCCAGTAGTCAGGTTCAAAGGTCACAAAGTCTCTAAAGCTTAGAAATGCATACGCCTAGAAAACGCAAAAACTTGCGTGATCATCTGTCCCTATTTAATTGGGAAAATTTAATTTTTCTGTGTTTTGGTTTGAAGTTTATTTCTCTACTGAGATCCTAAACAAAAGGGAGTAAGTGAAATGCCACATTTCCAATCAGTGAGGACCTGAGCAATAATTCAAGTTTCCAGTAGTCATTACCCCGTTTGATATGCTTCTTATCCTATATTTCTGATACATGTCATGATCAATGGCCAGGGGTTCTGGGTAGAGAGAAGGTTTCACTACAAAGGGCAGCCCAAGGGAATTTGGAGAGGTGACAGAAGTGTTTCGTATCCTGTTTGGAATGGTGGTCACGTGAATCTAACTATGCATGTTTTTTAAAAACCTCATGTACACCAGAGCAAAAAATTATTGCATGTAAATTAAAAAAAATTTTTTTAACTACTTTGGCATCACCTGCTATAACTCTATAACATTAGAGTTATAGGGAAATCTAGAAGGATGTAAGAATATACAACTAAGCTAGATTCCTCATGTTCTAGAACACCTGTAGGTCAGTTTCTCTAGCCCTCCTGAATATGTTTGAATATTTCTCTTTCTTCCTTTCTTTTTTTTCTCCCTCACATATCAGTTCCCTGAGCATTATTTTGATGGGAGTTTTTGTGCTCAGTAACGAAAACATCTGGCAGAGGACAAGAATAAAGCACTTGCTGAGAATACAACAACCCCAGGAATTTTCAACTGGATTTCTCCAGGGCCAGTAAAGAGCTATCACCCAGGTCAAAGGACACACTACAGGGATTTACGGAATGCTCTAGATCCAAACCTCAGACTTGGCTCCACTATGCTCTGCAACACGTGGCTGGGGTCTAGGGATGTTGAAAAGAGGATAAAGTACAAATACCAAAAAGTATCAGCACAGAAGGAGATAAGAAAATGCTTTGAGCTCAGTGTACAGGTCAATCTAGTAACTAAAATAAAAATAAAATCACCAGATGCAGAGTGAAGTTATTTGAGGAGACTGTAGAGAGGCTGCGGGCCCCAAATCAGATTTCCAACAACGAAATAGAGATACATGTAAGTCTTACTAATTTCTGTGACCTGAATTACTTATTTAAACAGATATAGTTTAGTTTCTCACTGACATGAAAGCAATCATTACAAATAAAGTAAAAAAAAAAAAAAGAAAAGAAAAGAAACAAATAAAACCCTGCATTTATTACCACTGAAGCCTAAAAATAATAAGGAAAACCTCTTTAGGTTAAACAACAATTTCTCCCCTCCCCTCATGCTTTCCCAGATTAGTTTGTTTTAAAACACTCGTGGTGGGGCGCCTGGGTGGCTCAGTGGGTTAAAGCCTCTGCCTTCAGCTCAGGTCATGATCCCAGAGTCCTGGGATCGAGCCCTGCATCAGGCTCTCTGCTCGGTGGAGCGCCTGCTTCCCCCTCTCTCTGTCTCTGCCTGCCTCTCTGCCCACTTGTGATCTCTATCAAATAAATAAAAAAATCTTAAAACACTCATGGAAAAATGCAGTTGCAAACATTTACTAAGAAGATGGAGAGATGGAGACCCGGCTGGTATCAGGCTTTCAGTACCTGGGGCACCCCAATGAAGACTTCAGTTACCTAATAAAATTATATAGCTCTCGAAACACAAACATCTCAACATGCCATGTTTATTAAGTACCTGTTGTGTGGGACACAGTGCTAAGTACTTTATATATATCATTATACTTGACCTTTACTAATAAAAGAGCATGCTAAGGCTCAGGTTAAGTATTTTATTCAGTCATGTTATAAGTGATAGATCCCAGCTTTTCTGTGATGTAATCCAGCTTTTCTGACTCCAAACCTATGCTTTTAATATTGAAAATACTACAGGCTTTTCTACAAAAAAGACTTTATTTCTAAGATTTTATTTATCTATTTGAGAGAGAGAGAAAAAGAGCACAGCAGAGGGAGAGGGAGAAGCAGGCTCCCTGCAGGGAGCCTGATGCGGGGCTCAATCCCAGGACCCTGAGATCATGACCTGAGCCAAAGCCAGACACTTAACTGACTGAGCCACCCAGGCACCTCTACTCTACAAGAAAGACTTGATCAGGAATAGACATGAGTTTACTTTATCTAAAAATTATCACAGAGAGGGTTGACGGCTTCTCTGTAGGCTGTATTATCAGTAAAACTGCATGATGAAAATAAGAAGCTATCACCTCTCCTAGTCTTCAATTAGTGCAAGTCAAGTTAATAAAAATAAAAGCCTGTTGTCCTTGAGAGTGTCGGCAATGGAACCTTTCTTCCACTCCTAAATCTATTAAAGTCTCCTTTCTTCCAATCCTAAATCTATTAAAGGGTCTAACATTCTCAGACCACTATCTCAATGTGTTTTTAACCATTGTAATGAAACACAATCTCTTTAAAATAAAAGTAGCCTTGCCTGGTGTTAATTCCTCTTTGATTATAATATTTCATAACTCATAATTCTACTTAGATAATGTTACAGTAACTTCTATAGTCACTTACATAAGAAACCTATTTTTTTAGGTATAATAATCCCTGCTAGTCCAATGAAAGTATTAATAAAATAAAAGACATTAGAAATGACCAAATATATCCATCATGCTCTATGAGATCTATTTTATAGAATTATATTAATTAGATCTAAACATAGGGTAGAGAAAAAAATGTGAGAAAACACTCACCAAATTTAAGATGGAATTCAAGCAATAAATTACTATCTGCCCGCAGGGTCCAAGGATTTAATCACATTGAAGTAAAAAATGGGAAAGATTTACCACCACTTTTTTAAAAGATCGTATTTATTTATTTGTCAGAGAAAGAGAGAGAGACTGCACAAGCAGGGGAAGCAGCAGGCAGAGGGAGAAGCAGGCTCCCCACCGAGCAAGGAACCCCATGCGGGACTCCATCTCTGGACCCTGTAATCATGACCTGAGCCAAAGGCAGACGCTTAACCGACTGAGCCACCCAAGTATCCCAGATTTACAACCATTTTAAAACAAATCCTTGCCATCCTTGTTTGCTTGTATACTTTTCACTGTATAGATATCGGATTAGACATTAGAATTTATCTAATCTAATGAGAATCAGTAGTGAAGATATATCAGAGTATCAGGAAAATCTGGGATCTGGGACTAACAGAACTGATTAGTCTTTATCCTTGAATTTAAACCCTCTAAAAACATCATACTTTTAATTGTTCTTTAGACCAAGGAACATTATCCTTACAGGTAAACATGACCCGAGATGAGGGCAGACACTTAACCGATTGAGCCATCCAGGCTCCCTCTATTATGGTTTTAAATCTTATACCATAGTTGATTTTTGAAAAATAAAAGATTCTCAGGTGGGGTGGTCAGCATGTAAGCCCACTTCAAGCTGAATCCTGACGTCTTGGAAGCCAGATTTCTAGAACTCAGAGAGAGGAAAAAGGAAGGGAGACGGGAAAAAAGCGGGGCACACCTAACCATGTAAAGAGGTAGAAAGTAAAAGGGATGTAAGTCTTTGCTTTTTAATATTTATTCTGTATTTCAATCATGCAGTTATATCTGACTTGAAAAAACAACATCTATACACAAGCGAAGCAGAATAGTAACTTTATAAACAGATATAACACAAGAATACTAGCTTATTCAGATGTGTAAAGAGAGATCACTACCTTTAAACATAAGCTTTAATAGTTCATTCCAACGATGAGATGAAAAATACATTCTGCTTCCATTTATCTTTTAGAAAGGTAGATAGATGCTGTCCCTGACCACATATAAACATTATCTGATGGTAAGGTAGTTATTCTTAGGCCTCAATATAGTAATGTTTAACAGCACTTAGGCTGTGTATTTATATATTCTATTTAAAGCATTATTTTATTTTATCTTTTAAAAAAGATTTTATTTATTTATTTGACAGACAAGATCACAAGTAGGCAGAGAGGCAGGCAGAGAGAGAGGAGGAAGCAGGCTTCCCGCTGAGCAGAGCCCGATGCAGGGCTCCATCCCAGGACCCTGAGATCATGACCTGAGCCAAAGGCAGAGGCTTAACCCAGGTGCCCCTAAAGCATCATTTTAAATAACCTCTTTCATACACTTGCATATTTCAGAGGTTAAATTACATAATAAAAAAATAATGAGATAGCATCTTATTTGTTAGTAAGATCCATTTATTTCCACCTCATAACTCAGATCTAAAGTACTGGTCTCAAGTTCAAGTCAAAAAGTAGAATTCAGTGAACTGAACCTCATTTCCACATTAGTGTGGCACATTTATTCATGATACTTGGGGGCGTAGGAAATCCCAGGAGTGTTGTAATGGAATGAGGTTCAGTTATTGTACAAACCACCCAAGAAAAACTTTGTAGTGTGGGTCATGTTCCTTTATTTTAAATTCAACAGAAAGTTCAGATTCCTAATGAAGTAATAATGAGGCCACTGGCTCTTTCCCACAAAATTCTGAGGCCAAGCCAATTATAGGAAGCCTGGCCTATCAGCACTAATTTCCTTCACTGTTCTAATTCCCTCTTTTCTCCTCTTCTTCTGAAACTATGCAGGGCCACTCACTCACTCATCAGAACACATGCCCATGGATGATCGAAATGAGCGTGTAGGTCTGCAGTAGTTAGTGGCAGGGGCGGGTAGTATGACAATTATTTTGCAACATAAAGAGGGTGCTGAAGCACTCGTATTCTCTACTGAACAGGGGCAAATATTTAAGATTTCAAGGCAAGGGAAAGACATTCAGATTATCACAAATTTTCAATCTTTATCAACACCCTCGAGATTTTTATATTTATAGGGGTGCCTGGGTAACTCAGTCAATTAAGCATCTGCCTTCAGCTCAGGTCATGATCCCACCATCCTGGGTTCAAGCCCCGCATCAGGCTCTCTACTCAGCAGACAGTTTGCTTCTCCCTCTGCCTGCTGCTGCCCCTGCTTGTACTCTCTCTGTCCCTTTTTCTCTCTGTCAAATAAATAAAATCTTTTTAAAAAATGGATTTTTATATTTACAAACATATATTATATACATATAATGTTGCTCATTATCTTAAATTTAACCTGTTCTCTTCTTTAATAAGGCACACAATACAACAGAGAACCAAATGGACCTTAATTTAACTTACATCTAACACATAATTACAATTACAATTCCATCTTATTACAGCTATGAATCTGAAAAACAGACTCCTCCACTACCCCACATAGAGCAGGAAAAAAAACAATAATAATAAAGCTAAGTAGACCCTGAGAGTTGGAATTTTTCCTACCTCATATTCCAGCCCACCAATATCTACTACACATGTATTCCAAATCTGATGACTTGTATTTCTTTTCTATTTCATTCAATATATTTTATCTAAGTTATATATTCAAAGTCATGCTTGATTAAGTTGTACACAGTCAAATCATTCCATAGGGTTTATTATGAAAAGAAACCGTCTCCTCCTCTCCTTCTTCCCCCTAAACCCTGCTTTCCAGAGGCAACCACTCTTTTAAAGTTTACCCTCTATCTCTAGCTAGCGTCTGTATTTGTGCTATTGCCTAATTTTCCAGGTTTTTTTAATTATGGTAAATATACATAACATAGAATTTTCCATGTCTACCAGTTTTAAGTGTACAGTCCTACGATATAGGGACATTCACACTGTATAACCATCACTACCATCCATCTTCAGAACTTCTCCATCTTCCCCAGCTGAGACTCTGTACCCATTAAACATTCATTCATCAACTCTCTAGGTCAGGCCCTGGAAACCATCATTCTACTTTCTGTCTTTATAAATCTGACTAGTTCAGAAACCTCAGACATGTGGAATCATACACTATTTGTCCTCTTGTGCCTGGCTTAGTTCACTTAGCATCATGTCTTCAAGGTTCATCTGTGTCGTAGCATGTATCAGTTTCTTTCCTTTTAAAGGCTGGACAATATTCCACTGTATGTATGTGTCACATTTTGTTTATCCATTCATCTGTCAATGGACCCTGGCGTTGTTTCTGCCTTTTCCTGCGTGTGTTAGATTTTTTTTTTTTTTAAGATCTTATTTAACAGAGAGAGAGAGAGAGATCACAAGTAGGGCAGGGAGGCAGGCAGAGAGAGAGGGGGAAGCAGGCTCCCCACCGAGCAGAGAGCCCGATGCGGGGCTCAATCCCAGGACCCTGAGACCATGACCTGAGTGGAAGGCAGAGGCTTAACCCACTGAGCCACCCAGGCACCCTCCTGTGTGTTAGATTTAAGCATGATCTGCTGATGTCCCACCAGGAGGGATGAGGACTTAGCTTGGCCTCTTTCACATGCATACCACACCAGCACCACACATCTGTACACAGTGTCCATTCACCTATTCCTCCAAAACGGAGAAAAATCAATGGATCCATTAGATAAGTTAGCTTTCAGCCATTATTATAACTATATAAATGCAAGTCACAGCCAAGCCCTATAAGAAACTATCATGACTTTCCCTGTTTTACATAACTTGTTTTCTGGGGTTAAGTTTTCTTATTTTTAAGTTTACCTAAGTTTTTATGTATTTAGCATTACTCTGTTTCCAAACTCTCCCCAACTATCTAAATTTCCTCTCAATATGTTCAAATACATCCAGTATTCTACTACTTTCACCTTTTCAGGATACCTCTCTTAAACTTTCTAAAATGCTCCAGACTGTGCTGGTTGTACTTTCTGCCTGCTACCCCACTGTCAACCAACTATCTCCCTTTTAATCATCATCTTAGAAATTCTATTTGCCCCTCTTCTCTCTTAGGTTATCTATGTCCTTAATACCTCCTATCTAGGGGGTGGGGACTATGGGAAGCAAATTTTTGAAGACTTTCATTACTGAAAACATATTTATCTCACCCTTATACTTGCTTGGTATTGTGTAGCTAGATAGGGAAATGTGGATGAGTAATCATTTTCCCTTAGAACTTTAAAGACGCTGCTCCATTTCAGTCTACCTTCCAGTATTGCTATAGTCCCAAATCATTTTGACACTGAATCCTGTTTTATATCTCTAGAGGCATTTTTATCTATCTCTAGAGGATTTTCTATTTGTCCTCTGGCTTCTGAAATCTCACAACATACCTGGATGTAAGACTATTTTCATCCCTTATATTAGGCATCTTTTAATCTGGAATTTCATGTCTTAGAATTTGGGGAAATTTTCCCACATTATTTCTATGAATTCCTTTCCTTCATTTTCTCTTTCTTTTTTCCAGAACACCTAGTATTCAAACACAAGATCTCCTGGACTGACCTCTAATATTTTTCTATCTTTTCTATTTCCTATGTTCTATCTCTTTTTCTCTTTACTCTCTCACTTTCTCTCTGAGGGATCTTCCCCCACTTTATTTTCCAAATCCTTAAGGTTTCTGCTATCATATTTTTAATTCTTTTTTTTAAGATTTTATTTTTTTGTCAGAGAAAGAGAGCACAAGCAGGGGGAGGAGCAGACAGAGCAGGCAGAGGGAGAAGCAGGCTCCCCATTGAGCAAGGAGCCAGATGCTGGACTCTATCCCACGACCCCAAGATCATGACCCGAGCCGAAGGCAGACGTTCAACCAACTGAGCCACCCAGGCGTCCCATATATTTTTAATTTTTTTTAACATTTTATTTATTTATCTGACAGACAGAGATCACAAGCAGGCAGAGCAGCAGGCAGAGAGAGAGGTGGAAGCAGGCTCCCTGCTGAGCAGAAAGCCTGATGCGGGGCTCGATGCCAGGACCCTGGAATCATGACCTGAGCCAAAGGCAGAGGCTTTAACCCACTGAGCCACCCAGGTGCCCCTATATTTTTAATTCTTAAACATTCTTTTTTGCTCTCTGAATTTCTCCTTTTGTGTAGCTTTCTGATCCTCTTGCATGTACAATTTTTCTTCTCTTATCTTTCTAACACTATTGATTGTTTTGTTATGCCTTTTAGTTTTCCTCTTCTTGCACAGTCTCTATCCTTTCCAAGTTGCTTCATCGTATGTGTTTGTTCTGACCTCTAACCATAACGTTAGAGAATTTTTTTTCAAATATCTGCTGATCCTTGGTGATCTGCCCATATCTCAAATTGGGAAAGTAAAAAGCTGACTGAAAGTTCTGTGCATGTACATCAGTCTAGTCAACTGTGGACTTTAAAGTGATCTGACCTGTCCATTTGACTGGGGACTACTGAGTGGACATACCTCTAAGACAGTTCTCTTGGACTAATCCTATTATTCACAGTACCTTCCAATCTCATACCTGAAGGATATAAACCTGGCTATTAGAGTCCTGGGAACCAAATCAGAGAGGAGGGCTATGAAATGCAAGATGAACCTCAACACTCAGTATACAAACTTCCACTGCTTTTGGTTTGGTAACCTTACCATCAACTTACGTCTACTGTCCTGTGGTCTATTGCTAGAGCTGGGATAGGGCAGTTAACTGGTGGGAAAAGCTGGGGAAAGAATCAGGGTGTCTAACTGCAATTTTTTTAAAGGTTTCCATTTATTTATTTGAGAGAGAGAGAGAGAGAGAGAGAACATGAGCGGGGAGGAGAAGCAAAGGGAGAAGCAGACTCCCCGCTAAGCAGGGAGCCCAATACAGGACTCTTGATCCTAGGACCCCGAGATCATGACCTGAGCCAAAGGCAAACACTTAACCAACTGAGCCACCAAGATGCCCCTAGCTATTGTTTTTACAAGTCTAGAGAGGCAGAAAATATAAATGTATATGTTGAATTCAACATTTTTAACAAGCCTGTTTGATAACCTCTTAGTACCTCCACAGTACTTTCAGAAAGGGTCAAAATCTATTCAAGAAGCGATTTTAGACATTTTCATATACTTAAGAATGTAACTGGAAACTAAGAGCATATACCTTTGAATATTTTTTAAAAGATGTCTCTTCCTGAAAAATGTTAAGGTGTAGGTACATTGAATTTTATTAAATAATACGACAGTCATTAATTGATGTATTAACTATTTATTAACTATCTACTGTCCCCAAGTACTATGTCAGTAAGGCACTGGAGCCATAAAAATAAAACATACTTCTGTCCTTACAAACCACAGGCTAGTGGGGAAGACAGATATGGAAAGCAACAATCATGCTAATGGAGTTCCCCACTGCTATGAGATGTCACCTTGGAGGGCCCTAGTGGCTCTGTACCCTCGCCATTCTCATAGCTCAGCAATATACAGGTTCGGGAAAACTGAGTTAGCTCATCTGAAAAAGACGAGGTCTGCTTAGCTGATATCAGTGGCACTGACATGACAATTACCCTTACCAAGATATTTCTTGGACCAGGAAGGATCCACCTAATATACACTGACCATCTTCAGCTTCTTCCCAGCTTCCCTATAAATGATCTGAAAACAGGGTCCCTCTCCTGAGACACATCCTGCTGTTTGTACAGCAAAGCTGAACCCATCACATCCTTCCAGAGAAAGGTAGTAGAGTGATGTTCCCATGCACTCCACTGACCTTTCTACCTGTAAGACTGACTGAAGGAAACCCTACTTTACACCTATATGGTGTGATGCTAATTTGTGTGTATTTATGCTTCTTGTATGACACCACCTTTGTCACTTATTAAATTCATATATATATACACGTGTTTGGTCAATTTCTATACTTGTATTCTGTTCTACTTGATGGTATATTCTTACGATACTATATTGTATTATTGCTCACAAGCCAAGACTCAGTAAAAGGAATATTCCCAAAAGAATTTAATCTTAAAATAACTGAAATACACACACACACACACACACACACACACCCCACACACACACATGTATATGTATATATATTTGTAAGAGATGGAGTAAGTATTGTAAATAACTGCTCTTCCTCTAGATTTTCTAAGCAATGTTCTATTTTAGGATTAGCACACCACAAAACCACCAACTGTATTGAGAATCCATATGATAATTTTCTCTTAAGTTTAATTAAAGGGAAAATTTCTCCTAATAAGCTGGTATGCCTGGCTTAGTCAAAGCAAATAAATATTGTGTTTATTATCTATGCACACATATACATACTGTAGTTTTCTTTTCACCCTGAAAAGAGAAAGCTCAAAACCGAACTGCAATACTGCTTTCAAATGAAATTTAAGAAATAAATTATCTTTCTTCTCTCATCCCAACTCGATACTGGTAAAAAGATACTGATGCTTTATATTTAACAGTCTTCTAATATATGCATGATTTTTAATTGAAATCAGGTTCAAAATATTTTAGAAGTACATATAACAAATAATTTTTTAAGGCAAAGAGAAAAAACTGTTTAAAAGCATTTATTATATGCCTGGGACCGAACTAAGTACTTGATTTCCCTACATGTTTTCACATCTTTGAAAAGAAGATTAAAAATTCCTACTATAGAGTTGTGAAGACTGAATGGGATGCTTGGTAACTTGCTCATTGTCATATAGCTAACAAATGCCAAATCTAGGAGTCTGAGCCAGACTCCAAAATCTGTTCTGTTAACTATCATATGACTTAATAGTAAACTGAACCCCTACTACCTGACCATCTACCATATTCTGATTGCAAGCTACTCTGATTGCTGCCTATTTCAAGAATCTCTATAAAACAGCTTCACACTCCCTGCCCTACCCCCATGCCATCCCCATAATCAGAGACCAAGGAGTAAAGAGTAGTACAAATATATAAATACAGAAATCAAGAGGAAAAGAGAATATCAAGTAAATCTAAGAACACCAGACCAACTGAACACCAGCTTCTCTGACCCCAAAACCATATTGCACTGGAGTATTGGACAGCACACAGCACAAAAGAAGTTTCAACAGTGAGACTGCTTTTACTTGGCAGTCATCACATGGCCTGTGTTAACTCAGTTGGTAGTACTGTGCCAGGTCTAAGTCAAAAGATGTTCAACACAATAAATAAAAGAGCACATTTTGCTAGTCAAGACTTAACCAAAGAAAGTCAAGGGTTTAAAGAACCTTGGAGACAACTAATCCCACCCAAGAGTCAGCTTCTTTAAAACCAGTTACTAAAGGAAGACTGCCTAGGAGCCTTCCATCTCCTTTATGGGCAACGGGTTCCTTTTCTAACCAACAGTTATATAACCTGTATAATTTAGCAAAGCCAAGTTAAAATTTTAAAAGTAAATAAATCCTTTCCTTTGTTAAACAGCCTCACATAGAAATCAACCTAGCCAAGAGTGTTTATATTACAAATGTTATTTAGCCTCACAAGGCCAAAGGCAAACTAATCAAAATAAGAAATACAGAACTTCCCTCCTACACAAATCAATTCCATAACAAGTGAATTACAGAAATCAATGTCAACAGGACAACTAGAATAAAGCAGACAATTAATGAAGAATTTCTTTAGACATTTTTTATAAAATCACTTCAAGCTAAAATGATAATTCTAAAATAAGATTTACACAGTATTTTGGAAGCATACAGGAAGAAGACCAACATAAAAAACAAGACAGGATAAAAGGTCGGGGGAGGGGCGCCTGGGTGGTTCAGTGGTTTAAAGCCTCTGCCTTCAGCTCAGGTCATGATCTCAGGGTCCTAGGATCGAGTCCCGCATCAGGCTCTCTGCTCAGCAGGGAGCCTGCTTCCTCCTCTCTCTCTCTCCGCCTCTCTGCCTACTTGTGATCTCTATCTGTCAAATAAATAAATAAAATCTTTAAAAAAAAAAAAAAAAAAAAGGTCGGGGGATTTTTCTCCCTACTTTGCAGATGGTTCTATTTCCCATGGCAGAACCCACAGTTGGGTTCACTAAATGCTGTCAATCCAATACCATGTTAAAACATAAAAATATATATATGTATATTGATATTGGATTTATGCATATATATTTTTAACATGGTATTGTTAAATATATTAAAACATGGTATTTGTTAATACCATGTTAATATATATTTATATTTAATATTTATATTTTAACATGATATTGGATATATGCATATATAGAGAATATGAAAGATTTTTTGAAAATACAAACAAGACTGTTTAGCTTAAAATTCAACAGGTAATAAACAGCAGAATGAACAATTTTATAATTCCTCCTCAAATTCTGCTAAATGGTTGAATTTCTCTCCTAGTTTTCCTACTTAACTATTTTCTTACTTTTTTGCAGCCTCATAGGCATACTGGAAAATAGATGAAAAACTCAGAGACTTCTTGTGAGATATCACTTTAAACTAGACTATACCATTGTACAGTTTAGTAAAATAAAAAATAAAGATGTATAGTTTAGTAAAAAGTAATTCTATTCAACACCCAAGTATGCTCACTTGCATTCTCTCTCTCTCTCTCAAATAAATAAATAAATCTTTTTAAAATGGTAGAGGGTGCCTGGGTAGTGGAATCAATTGAGCTCCCACTCTTGGTTTCAGCTTGGGTCATGGTCTCTGGATTGGAAGATCAAGCCCCACATTGGGCTCTGCACCCAATGTGGAGTCTGCTTGGGATTCTCTCTCTCTCTCCCACTGCCCCTCCTCCTGATGCCCTCTCTTTCTCTCAAATAAATAAATCTTAAAACAACAACAACAAAAAAGACCAAAATAAAAGAGCATATTAATTTTCTATTGTTGTAACAAATCCCTATAAACTTAGTGGGTTAAAGCCAAACAGTTACTATCTCAGTTTCCATGGTTCAGGAATTCAGCATTTTTTGCCAGGTCTTCTGCTCAGGGTCTCACCAGGCTGAAATCATGGTGTCAGTCAGAGCTGTGGTCTTATCTGGAACTCAGGGTCCTCTTCCAAATTCATTCATGTTATAGGCAGAATTCAGTTCCCTGTGGTTGTGGGATTCTGGTTCCCAATTCCTTGCTGGCTGTCAGTTAGCGATAGCTCTTAGCACCTCTAGTGGCCTACAGTTCCCTGCCATGGGTCCTTCTCCAAAACTCAGCCCTTTATCTCTTCTGTTGCAGAGCATCTGCTGCAGCTTTAAATCTAACTTCTATACCTGAACTCCATTCACTCTTTTAAAAGACTCTACCTGATTATATACCAGGCCCACACACTCAAGGAGGGGGATTTTACAGGATGCATGCACCAGGGGACAGGAACCCTGGGGTCATCCTAGAATTCTGCGTACCACAGGTGATCAAAACTAAGAGCTTCCTACTGATAAAGCTTTATCCAGAGATCATACACCACTTTGAATACAGAGGAATCGATAAACTACATATCCTTTAGATCCCCATTTTTTGCAACATATCTTCTGATAAAATGGGACAGCAAGCAGTTTAAGATTATAATAACAGATAAAAGTATTGAGCCTAATTTGCACATTAAAGTTTAATTAGGGTGGAGCTCTTTCCGGTAGTTTGTTTTGGCTGCTTTAACCTCAAAAGAAACCAATCTGCCGCTTTTTCCATCATTTCACAGTACCAAGGACAAAGTCCCCCCAGAGATCAATGTAGTAACCCAGGATACATTGGGGAGATGACAAAGGGAAATGTCCGCCATGAAAAAGCACAATCACCTACCTAATTTCTAGAAGAGCCCAGACCAATGATCAGTATTAAGACTTTCAAACCTATTTTCTCAGATGGTTCTCAAGAAAACAGCTTAAAATATTTTTTTTAAAGAGGACAAGAACAGAGGGTTAGAAAGCCCATCTGGATCTGGAGGCTCATCTGGATCTGATGGTGAGTTCTGAGAATCCCTGGCAGATACTAGACTCTGAAATGGATGTCATAACTAGATGGGATCCTGGGTTGCCTTTCTTGAGAAGCATGTGTGTTCTATGGACAAGAGGAAAGGTGAAGAGATATTTGATGACCAAAGAGTAGCCTGTACCAGAGACTAGCTGCTATTCACCAAACCTGAGTCCTTCTCCTCTTTGTGACAGAGTGAGATTTTATTTTCTCAGCCTCCCCTGCAGGTCAGTAAAAGCCAAGTAATTAGGTTCTGGCCAGTGAAATGTGAGTATAAGTGATAATATGTTGCATTCATGAGTAGCTCTTAAAAGCTCTCCCACAGGCAATACTCCCTGGCCTTTCCTTCTGCAGCAACCTTCAAAGCCACATTAAAAATGGCAGAGCCACACAATGGAAAGATTCCCTAAATGACCAATGCAAAGAAAACCATCCCAAGTCACAAACACCATTTTGGGTTTGATATAAGTGAAAAATAAATCATATCCTTTCCCTCTTTTCCAACATCCACAAATTCAAATAAATATTTACTGAACAACTACTATGTACAAAGTATATGGTAATTTCTCTTCTTCCCACCTTCCTTACTTTTTAGGTACTACAGATCTTAAAGTGTGTTAAGATATTTTTATTCAACGATCTCAACTAACATAGCATAGGATAACAATACATGCAATAAAAGCTACACCTGATTTTACATTTTACAGGGTTATCAGTTAATTAAAAGTTCTGAATCCATGATGGTTTTCTTCAGTTCTTTATATAACACAAATATACCAAATAGTTAATAGTTTACACAGACTGAGCGCCATGGTAGGCAAAATCACCTCAAACTACCCTCAATTCTACTACAGGACCTGACCTTTACAAGCTGTGTGAACTTGAGCAAGTCATTTCCCTGCCCTGGCCCTAAATTTCTTTAGATAATTAAGAGGTAAAACCAGATAATCCACAGTAAGTGAAATAATAGTATTTTCATGGAATCATCCAAAAAGGAACTGAAGTTAATTTCTCAAGCAGAGGCCTAAAAAAGAGGTAACTTTAAAAAAACGCTTCCACAGAGACTCTGTACTACACTCTCCTATTTTTGAAAGTTTAGAAAAAACTTGTCAGACACAATAGAGACTTGCCTTGCAGAATACCTTCATTCCTGTACTCAAAATATATACCCCCCCCCAAAAAAAATATATATATACACACACACCCAGTAATATGGATACACTAGCAATTTCTTTCTTTCTTCACCACTAAAAAATGACATATGATTATTTCCATCATGTTTATCATCAAATAGTTTTAAACATTCCCCATTATACAGTATAAAACTGACAAAACTTAAGAAAAAGAGAGGGGGAAAGAGTATCTCTAATGCTTTAGGAAAGGAATTTCTAAGACGCAAATCTCTTCTGCAGAATCAGACATCTGAAAGATTACCAAGACTGGCTGAGATCAAAAATGTGATGTGCTCCCTCCTTCTTGCCAGAATGATAACTACAAATGACTTCTTGGAGAACACAGTTGTTGGCAGAACCAAACAACACTTTCCATAAACAACCAAGTCTTCTATTTGTTGTTGCAGGCTACATCTTAAGATATACCCAGATATTTTAATAAAATCAATGTGATTTAAATTTTAAGAGCAAGCTGCACTGCAAATCATTAGTGCTCTTTTATTCAAAATGACGAGAAAGAAATCAAGACATTCCTTGGTAGCTTTCATTACTTAGAGATGAAGATATTAAAAAAAAAAAAAAAACCCTAAAAATTTCTAACACTTTTGTTCACTTATAAGCTGTAAATAAATCCTTTTCGATGATCATAGTTCACATTATTTCCCAAAAGGACTTTCTTCATTGATACCCAATGATACCAGAAATAAGTTATAGAAATATTTATAAATAACATGACATCTTGCTTACATGATAAGTAATCAACCAAAGATACCTACAGCATAAGTTAGCTCATTACCTAGAAAGAGACCTTTTAAAAATCCTGGGCTTCAAATCATATCCAAAGTGAAGGAAAATATTTAAAAAATAGAAAAACCTCTTTATAGTCCCTATATAACCATCACAATTGATCCATATTTACTGAACTTCTCAGAGCAAAGCAATCTACGAGTAAATAATTCATTGCTGTTAAAACAATGAAACACATCTTTTAACCATGTGTTCCCATAAAGAGGAAGGGCTTTCCTAAAATGACATGAAACAATTAAGATACTTAGCAGAGAGAAACCCATGTTTAACAGAATACTAGCAAAGTCACCAGCCAACCTATCTTAAACCCAAGACCTACTTGCTTCATGGCAGTCTCTCCAATTTTGTCTGAATGTTTGCGGATACTCTCCAGAAAGTCTTTGAGATCAGACATAGAAACATCCTTAATTTCTTCTCGAAGCTTGGGGATGTTGTCCACCATCACCTTGCAGAATCGATAGTGGCTTACTTGAGGCAGATAGGTATGCTCTAGATGTTCCAGAGTTTTCAGTGCAGGATAATGCCTGTAAAAGGAATTGTATCATCTTTAGCTCAACTCAATCTACTTTAGGGCCACAGGTGTATTCCTCAGGTAGAATTTCTAGACTGAATTAGTTTTCACTGTACATTAAGACAAATCCAGTATTAAGTTTTAATAAAAACATCAATGGAAAAATGTCAAATTATTCAAAATTAATATATGTATTAAAGGACTTAACAAATTACAATCAAAAAATATTTTAGTCCGAGAACAGAGAAAACTTAGAAAATCTACCAGTGAAATTCCTTATGCAAAAATAAAATACAAAATGATCATATAAATGCCAGAACAATCATCCTATAAAATAAAATACTCAAGTCTAAACTTCCAACTATAGCACAAGGAAGAGCTTAGCAAATCTTCTACCCGAAAAACAAATATAAACTAAACAAAACTGTCCCAAACAACCATTTCAGGGCTCTGGAAAT